>NW_015403281.1:0-3329 GCF_001527695.2 Protobothrops mucrosquamatus
TCTTCAGGTTTATATATGAAACATTTCAAAAAATATTGTTTTCAAGGGTTTCCAAAGTGAAATGTCAGGTTGATTGTTCATGTAATAGACTGTAAATCAAACATTTTTACTCTAGGAATTCAAGAAGGTGGATGTTTGTCATTTAAAAAAAGGAAAGAAAACTACTTAACTTTTCTACAATAAATGTTTTCAAAGAGGTAAAAAAAGAAATCCTTAACACCAGAAACTTCCTATACATAAATGACAGATCTAAAATATTAAGGCAATATAGAGTAATTGATATTGTTTTATGGAAAACAGATAGTGCCTAGTAAAAATGTTTTCAGAATCTATAACTGATTTCAATTTGATGGTGTATTTGCAAAGACTAGAAATACTGCCAAAGCTTTTATTCGGAAACCAAAGAAGATTCTCTGACCTGTCACTTGAAAAACTGAACGGAGACAATAAAACAGTGAATTTGTCTTGGAGAAGGAAAATGTGTGTAGTTTTTTTTTCTAAAGAAGAGAGGGGGAGAGAAAAGAAAGATAGCAGCTGAAAGAATCTTGAATCACAATGGCAAATGTGTTTCAGTTGCTCCTACTGATAGATCATGCACCTTTTTCTTTTCATATGTTAGTGGTGAAGGGGTAATCTGGCTATACTCATTCATCATAACAAGGCAAAGCTCAAGATCTATTGCTTGGCTGAACAATGAGGACATAAGAGGAATTAAGAAAATGTGATTTAGTCACTGAAACACTAATTTCCTTTGTATGTGAGTGGATTTTAGCATGGGAGTTTAAATGGATTCTCCTGACCCTATTATTCATTCTTTCACTCTAATATTTAGCGCCACCATTTCATTTATTAAATGCCTACAGAGGCCCACCAATAATAATGTTCTAAAATAATAAAAACAGCAGAGACTTAGAAGCAAAGCTTTTGCTGAAATCCCACATAAATATAGCATTTATTAGCTCTCCCAACAATAAGTAGATAAATCATATAAGCAGAACATCTCTATAGCCAAATAATCCATAACAAATCTCTCTTCACTGGACATCTAAAACAATCCTCTGCCAAACGTTTTGACAAGAAAAAAAAGGAACAAGAGCCGAAAAGTGACAATGATTGATATTCAGAAAATGTCTTTCACAAAAGCAACTTCAAAATTATAGATTTTTTCCCCAAGCAGTTATTGGGGGGGGGGGAGCAGGAGGTAGGGATTGATTCTTGTTCCTTTTTTGTTCACCAATTTTTTTTGCCAACATATGAGTTTCGCTCAACCAATTAATTACATCTCTTTATTGTGGCTGTCTTGCATTTTTTTTTCCTTGTCAAATGGGATTAGAATTAAGATTAGGGCAAAAGATTTTGCTTGCTGCAAATGTAAATGATGGACATTAATAGATTGAGAGTCACCTCTGTACTGTACATATTTTTCCTTGTGCCCTAATCACATCAAATGTATTACATCCATCACTTTTTTGACAGCCATCTGTTTATTTGAGCTCCTGGGTTTGCAGAAAATATGACAGTTGAAGGAATAGTAAAATAACCCTTCTTTTTGCCCACGACTAGTGAGAAAATCTCAGAACAAAAAGATTTTGTTTGCAGCAAACAAAATCTTTTTGTTCTGAGATTTTCTCACTAGTGGTGGGCAAAAAGAAGGGTCATTTTACTATTCCTTCAACTGTCATATTTTCTGCAAACCCAGGAGCTCAAATAAACAGATGTCTGTCAAAAAAGAGCTAGCAAGGAGAGTGAGTTTCTGTATCTTTCCATATTTGTGCAGAAAAAGATGTGCAGAAGCTGCCACTTGCAATGAAAAGTTCACCCAGGAGAAGGGCTCACTCTGCACCAAGGTGCCCCATACATGGACTCTATTGCAAAAATAGCAATATGAAGCCTCAGAGTGATGTGGAGTGCTGGTCCTAGCATTGGGAAGGCCTGGTTTAAATTCAAGAGCCTTCTCCAAGCGATCACTTAAAATATTTGGCAGCTGGCTGGCAGCCTCGCTACAGAAAGAGGGAAAGTAGAGGAAATATTATTCTAACCATCACCTTCACCTTCCCGGGAGGCTGAATTAGAGCGCTCTGTAGCTTCTGAGACTTATGTTTTGGTGTTTGCAACCATCTGTCCCTTTTCTGCTTTTCAACTGGAGCAAATCAGACTTATTTTAAACAGGATTTCAAGTGGAGGAACAAAATAGGCAATTTTACCCTTCCCACACTCCCACACGCAAATGTCAAAAATCACTTGTCAAAAAATCCTTCTGTGGCCGGAAAACAAAACCTGACATGAGCCCAAATTTAAAATATATACAGTTTTGAAGACATGAAACATGGTGAACACGAGATCCCACTAGCTGCAGCAAAATACAAAACCAGCATTAAGATAGTTACATGCCTTTTAGTTAAAATACATCCCTGAGCATTACCAGAGAACAAATCCCCACTGGAGCAGCAAATCTAAGAGTGGTTACAGATATGGGGCAGTGGGTAAAAATAAATATCTCCTAGTACAGAGAAATGATCTCCTCTATGCCCATTTATTTCTCTCCAGCTAAAAATGTAATCTTGTGTGAGCTCTTATTTTTCCAACGGGAGGAGCTGATTTCTCCTCTTTCTCAGTGCCCTTTTATTTTCAAAACATGCATTTCCTTCTTTGATGGCTGTCATTGCCAAATATTTCTCTTTGCAATCGCTCGCAGGGCTACACTCCCATCACGAGTGCTAACAGAGATGAAAGCAATTACACTGCCCTGAAACACAAACAATTCAACCAAATAATTGTTCATGCCAGTGCTAGCTATGCTAGTTATATACTGTTATGTTTGTGCCTCCCTCATGTTATTTTATTTATTGATCAGATCAAATCAAATCAAGGCTGCTTCCTACTATTTTCCCTACAACAAGTCTGTGAAGTGGCTTGGACTGAGAAAAAAAAGATTGGCCCAAACTCACCCACTGGCTTCCATTATAGAGTAATAACTAGTTTTCTTTATATTTTCAATGGTTTGATTTATATATGTTGAAAGAAAAATCTTCATCAGGGTCCAGTCCAAGCCGGGAATAAGAAAATGGAGACTGCTTTAGGAAAGGTCCTTATTTATTTAGTTGCCAGAAACCTCAGTGAAAACAGAATGTGTTTCTAGGGTGGCTGACCAAATGGAGCTGGGAGTGGTGGGTTTTAAACCTTCTTGGGCTTTTGTGTTTGCAGTTGTTCCCGTTCCTGTGGCATGAACTTTGACCCGGGCCTGAGTGTGCTCTTCTGGTATTCTGGTGGTGATGGATTAATCCTGTTATGTCCTAAAAGTCATGCCCTGCTTCTCTGAGACTGTGGCT
>NW_015403282.1:0-3329 GCF_001527695.2 Protobothrops mucrosquamatus
CCAGAAGCGGTGAATGCTCCAACACTGGAAGTTTTTAAGAAGAGACTGGACAGCCATTTGTCCGAAATGGTATAGGGTTTCCTGCCTGAGCAGGGGGTTGGACTAGATGACCTCCAAGGTCCCTTCCAACTTTATTATTATTATTATTATTATTATTATTATTATTATTATTATTATTATTATTATTATTATTATTATGACTTGGAAAAGATATTCAGATGCCTCATTATGTGGATTTACCTCTGCCAACCTATTGGCCACTGTGCCTTTCTCAAGATGTACTGTCATAGTTTACAGATTCTTCTTCTCTTGCTTGCTCTACTTCTATTTCCATCAGTTCCTCTGGCCTTCCATCTTGGTAATGGCCGATCAAACTTCATCTTCTAGTATTAGAGGTTCTAGTTAATGGAGAATAACATCTAAGGGATCTTGGGTGTTAATATCTCTACTACAGATTTCAGCATACTCTTTCCATCTTTATCTTCCTTGAATTATTTGTTGATATTTCTATTATGGTTCATCTCATAGCCAGCCAGATGTTTAGACTGGATTTGGCATTTTTATTCAACTATCTTCCCAAAGGACCTGGGATAGGCAGCTGTTGATGTTTGATGGTGTTAAAGATATCACCCATGAGATATGAATTGTTCCAAGAAAAGCTACCTATAGCAATTGACCAATGTCAGTGTCAATGCTGATGTTGTTCAAGTGGTGCTCCAGTTATTTTGGAATCGCACCCAAGGCAACTTTTATTATTATTATCGGTATTACTTTTGCTTTCTTTTGCCACTGTCATTCTTTTTTCCATTTGCAAGTCTTTGTATTTTGTGATTTTCTCCAGTTCTTTCTCTACCATTCTGCTCTCGCCAGGCACTGTCACATCCACTGTCTGGACATGTTTGTCTTATTTTCACCATCATTATATGCCAATTTTATTTTGCACAGTTCAGGGCACTGCACGTAATGTACCCACTTTCCTCCACACAACAATAACCTTCTGTCTATTGACTTAAAATACAAAATTGGTTTACCATTGATTTTTGAGGTCTTTGGGGTTTCCATTCAAATCATTGATGCCTTCAACATCTTCCTATATCACTATTGCCTAATTCAGAGGTGTGCTTGCTCTCGCTGGACAGCTGGGTTAACCTTCATTGACCTGCAACCAGCCTACAAACCCCTCAGAATCCAAATGAACCGCACAGCCAAACAGAGACAGCACCGACCCTCAGCCAACCCATGCAAGGCTCCTCCCTCCCACCGGCAGTTCACCTCCCAATGACCCTGACCTGATGTAACCTCCCCAACACAAGACCCATCACAAGACTCACTGATGAATCACACCTGACCCATCACAAGACCCATCACAAGACCCTCACCTGACACACCCGCACTCAAAGCCCTTATAAACAGAAGAACACTGACATCCCTAAACTCTGCTGAAGTTGTTACCTAGCCTGGTAACGAAATGTTCAGAAACCAACCCACAAGCTCGGAGAACGAACCTTCACCCCCTTAACCTTCACATCTTGGGTAACCTTGCTTGGAGGATGAACTCTTGGTGTACAATCTGCTGTACTTCACTTAATCCTCCCCAAAACACAGTCCACTGAAGTAGCACAGCAGGGCTTGAGGAGGATTTGTGATTTAGTAAATGTACAAATCAGCCAATGTGGCTCATTGAATACAGGTAGTCCTTGACTTACAACAGTTCATTTAGTGACTGTTCAAAGTTGCAACAGTACTAAAAGGAGTGACCTATGACCGTTTTTCACACATATGACCATTGCAGCATCCCTAAGGTCATGTGATCAAAAATCAGACACTTGGCAACTGACTCATATTTATGATGGTTGCAGTATTTGGGGGTCATGTGATTCCCTTTTGTGACCTTCTGACAAGCAGAGTCAATGGGGAAGCCAGGTTCATTTAACGACCGTGCCACTAATTTAACCTGCAGTGATTCAGTTAACAACTGTGCCAAGAAAGGTCATAAAATGGGGCAAAATGTCTCATTTGGCAACAAAAAATTTGGGCTCAATGGTAGTCGTAAGTCGAGGACTACCTGTACATTATGATTAAAAGAAACCACAGTCCAGTGCAGTTGTAAACCAATTACATATTCTGTCTGCAAACTCTGAGCTCACTTAAAAGCTATTGTTTATAAGAGAAACTTTAGGACTTCAGTGACTTTGTGATGTCTTTGGCTCCATTTCCTCCTAAGGGCAATCTACTAATTGTTGCCACAGTAAATTGCTTTAGTAGAGAACACATGAATTGCCTCATGAAGCAAGATCAATGATCCTTCTATCGCTTGCTCTCCAATAGCAGCCGATACTGAAGCAATAATCTTCCTTAATGAACGTAATTTGCCAGCGCTGTGCCAAGTGGATGTTCGATTTTAACATCAACTGATGCACCCCCAGAATACAAGTGAAAGTTATTGTGTCTATTGCTTACTCTATTTAATTCATAATCACAGAATCCTAGTCAAACCCTGTGATTCTAAAAATGATCCATATTCAGAATGATAATAATAATAATAATAAGGAAATTAATCCAGTATATTCAAGTGAGGCAGGGAAGAAACTATCAAATGAATAGCATTGAAATAGTTCCTCCTATGCAGGGGAGATGTAAACTATCCTGGGAAACCCACAAAGTGTAGAGCACAATTAAAGCTCAAAAGGGGGAAAAATACGAAGTGAACAGAAGAACTGAGGGAAAAAAATGATTTCAGTTGAAAGATAGAAAGACCAAGAACTCAAAATGTATTCCATATACTTATATACCAGTGACATGCAGATAAATTCTGCATTACTTTCACACCAATCTTCATTCAGTTTGATGAAAGACAACTTGTTTGAAACATTTCTTCAAAGAAGGAGAGATTTGGGTGACATTTTTATGAGTAGAAAGCACTTACTGTCTTTTCATTAAGAGATAGTTTAGAGAGGTCACTGTGTCTTTCACATTTTTTCCCTTCAGCCTTCTGTGGTTTCCCTGAATTTTCTTGTTCAATTCATCAATTCAGTTCAATTAATCAGGGAAGACATAATATATACTCTGAAGGAATTTTTTCCTTGACCTTTTCTGATTGCTAGGTATAGCCAGCCGGAGAATCTTCGAGGAGATGGCAAAGAAAATAATAGCATCACTTTCAATACAAAGGAAGTCCAAAATATCACCAATAATTCAAAAGAAATTAACAAGGACTCTGAGAACAAGGTAAGAAAACAAAAGACTCTACGATCTGTAGCATTTATTAGAAAGAGTTCTAATCCGTCTCACTCCAATGGCTGAAACTGGGTCGTAAAGAATGATAAAAC
>NW_015403283.1:0-3328 GCF_001527695.2 Protobothrops mucrosquamatus
CCTGACCTAGGGAGGATTTTATACTGGGCTCATTTTTAGGAATTTGGAAGACACAACTTTAAAATTTGGTTTAATTCGGTTTTATAGGGGGGGATTGTATATATGCTTTGGTTTTAAATATGTTGTGCGCCGCCCTGAGTCCCGCAGGGAGAAGGGCGGCATATAAATTAAATAAAATAAATAAATAAATAAATAAATATTTTGTCCTCTCCTCCCTTCTCTATCTTGTTTATTACTAGCTCCAGAGACCACTGGCCAGCTACCAAGGAAAACCTCATAGAGTAACAAAATATTTTCATAACATAAATATCACCATAATAATATATAACAAGAGATAGCAAAAAGGTTAAAGGCAATCCATGCTGCAGTTCTCCATTTCCAAATTGTTCCTGTAGAGGCTGATTGTTATTGTTTTATTAAAAATAGGCAGGTGGGAATCCTATAGAGTTCTGGGAGGAGCAGATTCTTCTGGATAGGTAGCAATTCTCCCCAGTGATGGGATTCACCCAGTTTGCATTGGTTCAATAGAACCAGTAGCTAATTTTTTGTTGACTTCAGTGAACCGGCTGATGCCCTAGCCCAGTGGTTCTCAACCTTTTTAATGCTGCGACCCCAACCGGTCGTAAGTCGAGGACTAAACCGGTCGTAAGTCGAGGACTAAACCGATCGTAAGTCGAGGACTAAACCGGTCATAAGTCAAGGACTACCCAACCGGTCATAAGTCGAGGACTTTCCCTGCCCGGGAGCGCCGCGCATGCGTGGTTCCGCCCCCTGCGCCAGCCGAGGTGTAGCTGGCAAGTGGCAGAGACAGAGCAGGCCGACCACCAGCTGGCCCAGCCCAAGGGAGGTAAGGCACCCACCGGAAAAGGGGAAAAATGGACAAAAAAAATGGCGGACAACCTTGCTTGGTGACCCCCGTGAAATGGTCGATTGACCCCAAATGGGGTCCTGACCCACAGGTTGAGAACCACTGGCCTAGCCCTTTTTCGCAAGGCCCAGAATGGACTGCTGGAAGTGCATGGACGCCACTTCCAAAAGTCCATTCTGAGCCTGGGAGGCCTCCCAGGCCAAGAACAGCTCACAGGAAGTAGGTGGATGCCACTTCCAGAAGTCCGTTCTAAGCCAGGGAGGCCTCCCATGCCCAGAATGGCCCACCGGAAGTGCACGGATGCCACTTCTGGAAGTCTGCTCTGGGCCTAGGAGACCTCCCCGGCTCAGAACGGACTTCTGAAGTGGCATCCACGCAAAGAACTGTTGTTCAGTATTTGAATCCCACCACTGATTCTCCCCCCAAAAAAGGAATCCTTATGCCAAGTGAGGACAAAAAGGCTCTTGAGACCTCCCTAACTTGAGGTTTTCATTCATGACCCAATTATGCAGATCTTGTCATTAATACCTTAGAAGAGATACACTCATGACTCACTAATGAATCTGGATTTCTGACTTTATCAGTCTACCTTGCCTGCTGACGAATCTTCTAGTAACTTGGAGTATTCTCAGTCAGTTCTGGCTAGGCTGGTGGTTGAAGGAGAAACCTGCCTGTAAAATATCCAGAATTATGGCTTTCTGGTGCTCCTTCCCCACCTACATAGGTAATTCCTGCCTGTCATACAGCAGGATCAATATTCCATGTCTTGCTTTACAGTTTGTGAGCAGCTCAATAAACCTCCTTCAGATGAGATGAGCACCGACTTTCTTCTCTATCTCTCAGGCACCCCTCTTGCATATTAAACAAATGACCTTCTCTGTGGCAGATTTTAGGAAAGGATTTTTTTTTTGTTACTGCCCTTCACTTTTAGTGATTTAGTTTTTACGGTTGTTGGAGAACTTTCCCTCTCCGGAGACCAAGAGAAAGAGAGAGGGAGCGTTCGCCAGTTTCATTTAATTCAGCTTCTCTCTCAAGTGTCCTGCACAAAGCCAAAGCTAAACAGAGAAGGAAAGCAAACCAAAATGTCACTTGCAGTCGTGGAAATTAGTTTTCTATTTAAAAAGGGTGGGCATGGAGCAATTCATAAGGGGCTGGTTGTCTTTTGGAGTCTGGGACCCGCTGTGGATAAGAAACCTGAGTCACAAATCAGAGACTCTGATTTTTGTCTATGTAATGAGTTTAGAATAGAATAGAGCTGGAAGGGACCTTGGAGGTCTTCTAGTCCAGCCCTCTGCTTAAGCAGGAGAACCTATACCACCTCAGACAAATGACTGTCTAGCCTCTTCTTAAAAATCTCCAGCCCACGATTTCTGGAGGCAAGCTGTTCCACTGGTTAATTGTCCTCACTGTTCCACTGTTAATTGTCCTCACTAATTCTAGGTTGCTTCTTTCTTTGTTCAGTTTCCAACCATTGCTTCTTGCCCTGCCCTCTGGTGCTTTGGATAATAATGTGACCCCACTCCTCTTTGTGGCAGCCCCTCAAATATTGGAATACTGCTATCATGTCTCCTCTATTTCCTCTTTTCTTTAGACTAGCCAAACCCAAGTCCTGCAGCTGTTCTTCATATGTTTTAGTCTCCAGGCCTTTGATCATCTTAGTTGCTCTTCTCTGATTTTTTTCCAAACTCTCAACATCTTTTTTGTGATATGGTGACCAAAATTGGCTGCAGTATTCCAGGTGTGGTCTTACTAGGGTTTTATAAAGTGGTACTAGTTCTATTTATTTGCTAGATCTATTTATTTCTTTGTTAAATTTAGATGCTCTGCAGCAGCCAGATTTTTTACTTTCACACTGCAATCCATGTACTTATAAGGTGCAAGAAACCAGAAGCCAGGATAGAGTTCATAAGCACTATGAGTTTATTTCATTCTAACTATACACAGAAATCTGATCTATTAATGGTCAAGGCAAGATAAGACTCAATGGACTGGACTAAGATCTCCTACAGAGGTATAGTGACTCCAGTGGTGGCATTCAGCCAGTTCGCACCACTTCGGCAGAACCGGTAGCTAATTTTTTTATTGCCCAGGCCCAGAATGGACTTCCAGAAGTGGCATCCACACAGAGAACCGGTTGTTCACATATTTGAATCCCACCACTGAGTGACTCCAAATTGATAATGCATTTGAGCCCACTCTCAGGCTCAGCCTGGTCATCTCCTATAATCAAGGAGAGAAGTAACCTAGAACTAAGTCTAGAAAAAAGAAAGACTAGGGATGACATGATAGCAGTGTTCCAATATTTGAGGGGCTGCCACAAAGAAGAGGGAGTCAAGTTATTCTCCAAAGCACCAGAAGGCAAGACAAGAAACAATGGATGGAAACTAATCAAGGGGAGAAGCAACCTGGAATTAAAGAGAAACTTCCTAACAGTGAGGACAATTAACCAGTGGAACGGCT
>NW_015403284.1:0-3328 GCF_001527695.2 Protobothrops mucrosquamatus
ATCCCTCCCTCCCTCCCTCTCTCTCTCTCTCTCTCTCTCTCTCTCTTGCCAGCCCGCCTGTCAGGGCCCACTTCAAAACCTCATCCTAAGAAAGCAGAAATCATGGAAGCCGTTTCTTCCTGTTGAAAGAAAACTCTTCATCGTGGTTCATCCAAGCTGGGAATAAACGTGGCAACTGCTTTGGGAAGAAGGTTGTAGTTTATTGGAGAGGAGAGCCAGACAGGAAGACGGTTCTGGCAGAGAGGAGGAAAAAAGAGAGGACTGAACACATGTGGAGAGTGGGTTTTTATACCCGCTGAGCCTTTTGTTTGGAGGTCATTTCCTGTGTCATGTATTTTGACCTGTGTCCCTTTGGCATCTGTGAGTTAATCCTATTATGTCCCAAAGGTCATATCCTGCTTCCCTGGTGCTGGGGCTAATGACTCTTAGAGTTTGGGTGGGGTATGCAGATTTTAGGTGTCTTTAATAATAATAATAATAATAATAATAATAATAATAATAATAATAATAATAATAATAATAATAATAATAATAATAATAATAATAATAATAATAATAATAATAATAATAATAATAATAAAGTTGGAAGGGACCTTGGAGGTCATCTAGTCCAACCCCCTGCTCAGGCAGGAAACCCTAGACCATTTCAGACAAATGGCTGTCCAGTCTCTTCTTAAAGACTTCCAGTGTTGGAGCATCCACGGCTTCTGGAGGCAGGTTGTTCCATTGGTTAATTGTTCTCACTGTCAGGAAATTCCTCCTTAGTTCCAGGTTGCTTCTCTCCTTGGTGAGTTTCCACCCGTTGCTTCTTGTCCTGCCTTCAGGGGCTTTGGAGAATAGCTTGACTCCCTCTTCTTTGGGGTAGTCCCTGAGATACTGGAATACTGCTATCATGTCCCCCCTCGTCCTTCTCTTCATTAAACTGGACAGACCCAATTCCAGCAGCCGTTCCTTATATGCTTTAGCCTCCAGTCCCCTGATCATCTTTGTTGCTCTTCTCTGCACTCTTTCTAGAGTCTCAACCTCTTTTTTTTTGTCTTCTTAAGCTTCTAGCTTCAACCTTCCTGAATGGTTTACATCTGCATTTCTACAGAGCTGGCTTCTTATAGCAATAATAATAATAATAATAATAATAATAATAATAATAATAATAATAATAATAATAATAATAATAATAATAATAAAGTTGGGAGGGACCTTGGAGGTCATCTAGTCCAACCCCCTGCTCAGGCAGGAAACCCTACACCATTTCAGACAAATGGCTGTCCAGTCTCTTCCTAAAAACCTCCAGTGTTGGAGAAGGAAGGGAGGGAGGGAGGGAGGAAAAAAGAATAACAGAATAACAGAGTTGGAAGGGACCTTGGAGGTCATCTAGTCCAACCCCCTGCTCAGGCAGGAAAACCTATACCATTTCGGACAAATGGCTGTCCAGTCTCTTCTTAAAAACTTCCAGTGTTGGAGCATTCACAGCTTCTGGAGGCAGGTAGTTCCACTATAAAAACTATTATTAAGGCTTTGGCTGAATCATCACAGCCAATATGTGACTTTTCTGACCACATCTTATAGGCACCCCGAGGTCAGATCTAGGAAAACTCACAAACACTGATCCAGGAAAAAGGATTGTAGAACTAGACGCCTTAATTTCCTGAGTTATTTCCTTGACATTTTCAACTGCCATACTGCAATTTACTCTTTTTACAATATCTCTTGCCTTGCCGCCCCCAACTAGGGGCATAGAGCAGGCTCAAGTCGCAACTGCGAAATATTTTTATATCCAAATTTCTTTTTTCAGAAAAAAGAAATTTGGATATAAAAATATTTCGCAGTTGCGACTTGAGCCTGCTCTATGCCCCTAGTTGGGGGCGGCAAGGCAAGAGATATTGTAAAAAGAGTAAATTGCAGTATGGCAGTTGAAAATGTCAAGGTGTTCACAATCAGACCAATCTGTCTGAACTCCCTATATATATATATATATATATATATATATATATATATATATATATATATATATATATATATATATATATATATATATATATATATATATATATATATATATATATATATATATATATATATATATATATATATATATAAGTCTGAATTTACCCAGAGAACACTGATTCAATTTGTTTCAATTAGACAGGCTCATTTACGGATTAGTTAAATTAGAGACTTCTTGTAAAAGGCCACTGAATCATTGTGGAAAGAGGGTTTTGTTGACCTCAGAAATTCAAAACACTTAGCCCCCGTGAAATGCACTGAAGAATCATCCGCAACTGAAGTTAAAGCAAGCTAGACTGCAGTTTTCATATCTTTTCCCATCGTGGCTAATGGTGAAATCTTAACAGGAAACATAAACTCAATGGTGAGATTGCTACACTTGCAAGGATTTTTTTTATTGCTTTTAAAATAATAACAGAAAAAGAATAAACACAAAGGAACAGAATACATTGTCGAAAAGGGGGGGAAATGTGGTTAAAAAATAAGTGAAGAAACACAACAGAAAACAACAAACAATATAAAGTATGTCATTACAACAGTAAAGAGTTACAGTTTTATGTATTTATCTAATGCAAATATTATGCAAAGATGTATATTTATTTCTAATTCAGTGATATAACTATTGTGACTTTTTAAAAAAAAAAACTTTTTCTAGTTTGGATAATTGACTTCCATATCTCAGTATACGCAGCAAGTGTAGACATAGTCCTCAGTTTATGACTGTGATGGAGCTTGCCTATGACAATTGTTGTGGTCATTGAGAAATGATAGACCTAGAGATGAATGAGAAAAAGAGAAAGAGTGATGGATGAATGGAGAGAGAGAGAAGATAGATAGAGATAGTAGCCAGACAGTTAGATGAGAGATGATAAACATAGAGATGAATGAGAAAAAGAGAAAGATAATAGATAGATAGATAGATAGATAGATAGATAGATAGATAGATAGATAGATAGATAGATAGATAGATAGATAGAGGGGGGGAGAGAGAGAGAGAGAGGGAGAGAGAGAGGGAGAGAGTAGCCAGACAGCTCAGCTAGATGAGAGAAGATAGACAGATAGGTGAAAGAGAGAGAGAGAAGATAGACAGAGATAGTAGCCAGACAGTTAGATGAGAGATGATAGACATATAGATGAATGAGAAAAAGATAGATAGATAGATAGATAGATAGATAGATAGATAGATAGATAGATAGATAGATAGATAGATACATACATACATACATACATACATACATACATACATACATACATACATAGAGAGAGGGGGGGGGGAGAGAGAGGGAGAGAGTAGCCAGACCGCTCAGCTAGATGAGAGAAGATA
>NW_015403285.1:0-3326 GCF_001527695.2 Protobothrops mucrosquamatus
TCTTCTTCTTCTTCTTCTTCTTCTTCTTCTTCTTCTTCTTCTTCTTCTTCTTCTTCTTCTTCTTCTTCTTCTTCTTCTTCTTCTTCTTCTTCTTCTTCTTCTTCTTCTTCTTCTTCTTCTTCTTCTTCTTCTTCTTCTTCTTCTTCTTCTTCTGGGAGTTGAAGTCCACACACCTTCAAGTGGACTCCAACACTGGAAGTTTTTAAGAAGAGACCGGACAGCCAAATTTGTCCGGAATGGTCTAGGGTTTCCTGCCTGAGCAGGGGGTTGGACTAGATGACCTCCAAGGTCCCTTCCAACTTTTTATTATTATTATTATTGTTGTTGTTGTTGTTGTTGTTGTTGTTGTGTTGCCAAGGTTGAGAAACATCCCAGAGGTGCTTTTTTCTATAAGGCAACTAGAATTAGTTGGTTTGTTTCTTTCAAAATATTTCACTTCTCGTCCAAAATCACCTGAAGAACCTTCTTGGATGAGCAGCGAAAAGTTTTCAAAGGAAAAATCACGAACGTCCAGTTGCCTTTTGGAAAAAATAAAGCCCCTTTGGGGCAACCATGGATGATGAAGAGTCTCCAGAGACGAGGTTGAGAAATATTGGTGTACGTTGTTCCTCCTTAATCACAATTTACCCAGTGCTTGCTTAATTACATTACGATATGGTTTACACAACACATTTAATTGGTCCCAGCTGATGTACTTTTTATCCATGCTAAGTTTGAGGTCTCTTAGTTTGGGTTAAGAATTTTGGTCACTTAGCAAGCTTTGAGAAACAGATCCTTTTTGGTTAAGGCGTTTCATTGGTCCAGTCCATTGTGGCAACAGTAGAAAAGTTGATTCAATAACCATATAAGGAACGGCTGCTGGAATTGGGTGTGTCTAGTTTAACAAAGAGAAGGACGAGGGGGAACATGATAGCAGTGTTCCAGTATCTCAGGGGCTGCCCCAAAGAAGAGGGAGTCAAGCTATTCTCCAAAGCGCCTGAAGGCAGGACAAGAAGCAACGGATGGAAACCAATCCAGGAGAGAAGCAACCTAGAACTAAGGAGAAACTTCCTGACAGTCAGAACAATTAACCAGTGGAACTACTTGCCTCCAGAAGCTTTGAAGGCTCCAACACTGGGAGTTTTTAAGAAAAGACTGGACAGCCATTTGTCTCAAATGGTATAGGGCAGTGGTTCTCAACCTGTGGGTCGGGACCCCATTTGGGGTCGATCGACCATTTCACGGGGGTCGCCAAGCAAGGCTGTCCGCCATTTTTTTTTTGTCCGCCATTTTTCCCCCCCTTTTCCGGCGGGTGCCTTACCTCCCTTGGGCTGGGCCAGCTGGTGGTCGGCCTGCTCCGTCTCTGCCGCTTGCCAGCTACGCCTCGGCCGGTGCAGGGGGCGGAACGACGCATGCGCGGCGCTCCCGGGCAGGGAAAGTCCTCGACTTACGACCGGTTGGGTAGTCCTCGACTTACGACCGGTTTAAGTCCTCGACTTACGACCGGTTTAGTCCTCGACTTACGACCGGTTGGGGTCGCGGCCTTAAAAAGGTTGAGAACCACTGGTATAGGGTTTCCTGCCTGAGCAGGGGGTTGGACTAGAGGACTTCCAAGGTCCCTCCCAACTTTATTATTATTATTATTATTATTATCATTATTATTAACCACGTTATACATTATTAACCAACATCTGGTTGAATTCAGTAAAAAAATCCCCCAGGAGAATGGACTTCTTCATGTTCTCGGAGCTAAGACTGACATGGTTTCCGAGATGGGCACCAAAATCTTGAAGTGTTCCTGGAAAAAAAAATAAAAAATCAGAAGTCAGCAAAATCGTGGTGTTACTGGTGAAATTGATTTCAGGATAAAGGATGAAAAAAACACCCAGACACAAACTTGGGGTTTAAAGTGGCATATGCAGTACAATGCAGTGAGCCATGTGCAGATCTGTACATTGGGGAAACAAAACAACCACTTCACAAATGCAAGGCACAACACAGGAGAACAAACAAACCAGCACGAGAGTCAGCAGCCCATCTGCCTTTAAAAGACAAAGGCCGCTCTGTTGAAGGCAGTGTTGAAAGAAAAATCTTCATCGGGGTCCAGTCCAAGCCGGGAATAATCAAAACATGGAGACTGCTTTAGAAAAAAGGTTGGAGTTTATTGAAGAGCAGAGCCAGACAGAAAGATGGTTCTGGGAAAAACTGACCACATGTAATAGGGAGTGGTGGGTTTTTATACCTTCTTGGGCTTTTGTGTTTGGAGTTGTTCCTGTGGCGTGAACTTTGACCTGAGTCAGAGCGTGCCTTTCTGGTATTCTGATGGCGGTGGGTTAATCCTATTATGTCCCAAAGGTCAAATCCTGCTTCCCTGGAGCTGTGGCTGATGACTGTTGGACTTTTTGATGTGAAGAATTGTTGATTCTAGGGATCTTTTTAATCCCAGCCTCCTGGCTCCAATCTTTCTGACAAGATTGGACCAGGGGGGACATGATAGCCGTGTTCCAATTTCTCAGGGGCTGCCCCAAAGAAGAGGGAGTCAAGCTATTCTCCAAAGCGCCTGAAGGCAGGACAAGGAGCAACGGATGGAAGCTAACCAAAGAGAGAAGCAACCTGGAACTAAGGAGAAACTTCCTGACGGTTAGAACAATTAACCAGTGGAACAACCTGCCTCCAGAAGCGGTGAATGCTCCAACACTGGAAGTTTTTAAGAGGAGACTGGACAGCCATTTGTCTGAAATGGTATAGGGTTTCCTGCCTGAGCAGGGGGTTGGACTAGATGACCTCCAAGGTCCCTTCCAACTTATCATCATCATCATCATCATCATCATCATCATCATCATCATCATCATCATCATCATTATTATTATTATTATTATTATTATTATTATTATTATTATTATTATTATTATTATTATTATTATTATTATTATTATTATTATTATCACATCTACATTTCTGCAGACCTGGTTTCTGTTTGGGGCGTAGAGACTTGGGGGGGATGTTTCTGCCTTTAAGATCCTTTGGGGAAATATACTATTCTGCCTTTTAATATTTCCAAAATATTTCTTTCTCTGGGGAGGGGCTTACTTCCCACAGCAGCAAAGTCCACATTTTGGACGGAGAGGACCGCTGATTTGAAAGAAGTGCCAAAGAGGCCATCGATGTCAAAACTGAACAGAGGGGGGGGATACAACATCATCTACCTCCAGTCTACCACACAGTCCTTTCAGCAGTTCCAAAAAAGGCTCCACCCCCATTTGCACCACTCAGGTGACCCTGAGGACACAGATAAAACCTGCAAGTGGCCTCAACGACTCTCTAAAAGGATGCAAATGACCAGCTGT
>NW_015403286.1:0-3326 GCF_001527695.2 Protobothrops mucrosquamatus
CTTTCAGAACTGATTCCCAAAAGGTGTTGTACTTGCACAGTGGCAAACACTGAAGCACCTTTTGGAAATTGGGTCTGCATCATTGCGTTGTTCTTATTTGTCCTGTCCTTGACTGAAAATCTAACCCAAAGATGAGAACTGTTCAAGAAAATGGATAGGTACTTTGTTACATTGTGTAATTATGTACAGACATTTTTTTTAATATACAGGAGATAATTCTGCATTATTTATTATTATTTTTAAAATGAATAACTATTTGCCCATTAAAGGCTTCTAAGTGTACAAGCTAACACTTTGTTAGTTTTTATTTGTGCTTGCTATTTTATTATTCTGCGGTTATGTCACAATTACTCAGAGTAAAAAAGAAGAAAGTACCTTTTTAAAGGGACAGAGCAAATGCAATTCAAAAACAGTGTTATTGGCCTGATCTTGATAGGTGATCTGATTGCAAGAGAATTTCAAGTTTTTTATGCTAGCCTTCTGTTAGTCTCTGGGGTAAGTGAACTGACCTTAATTTCAATAGCTGACAATGTAATCCCTTTTCACATCTGCTTAGAATCTCACTAACATCAGTGAGATTCGTCCAAGCTGAGCATGTAACAGACTGCAGTTTTGCTGTGTTCATTCCTGTTTTGATGTGTTCAATCTTTCCAATTGTACAAGATATATCCCACAATTGAACAGGAATATATGTACTGTGCTCTGCAGGCCCCATATAGCCCCATATAGCTGCTAATTTCCACCAGTGAACACCTCTGTCCTGCAAAAAAAATGTCTTGATTTCACTTTTAATGAGCAGACAAAATGAAAAGTCATTCTAGTTGGGTGGTTTTCTTGACAACAGTAAGTCAGTGATTTCCTATTACTATTTTGGAAGGATCTTTTTAAAACTTCCCAGATCCAGCTGTGCTTAGTTTTCTGGGCTATGCTAACATCCTCAATGTATTTCTTAAAGAGAAGCTTTAAACCAGGTTTCAACCTCCAGAATTACAGAGCAAACTATGTAGAGGGTACCAAATGCAATATTTATGAGTTTTAGTGTAGATTTGAGTTAGGATAGGCCAATGGATTGGTTAGTTCATGCATTTTGAATCCCTACTCTCCAGCAATCAGGACACTGGGGAAGAACCAGCTGCTGTTCTGTTCTTTTTGCTCTCCATGGGAGGGCTCATAGGCTTTCTAACGGACCACGCTACTACCAGATATATTCATTATACGTATGTCTCTCTTAGGCCTTGGGAATTCTCTTAATCTTCTTCCCTCCACTCCCTAAGCAGTTCTGCTCACATGGTGAGGCTGAGTTCTGCTGACCTGCATGAAGCACATATAAGTGAAGAACCAATAGCATCCTTCACATCAGAATGTCCAACCATTCTCCGTTTCTTCCAAATATTTCTCCCCTCTTTTTCAGATGTTCTCCAAGACACATGGCATGGACATACTCACCCATAGGAAAGTTACATGTGCTAATAAACCCTTTAAATGACTTGGGAGGGGTCCAATCACTCTGCAGTTCATTAGTGGAATTAACTACAATAAGATGTGTACAAGACCCTCTTGTACAGCCCTGCACACACATAAAATAGTTGTGAATGGAAGAACAACTATTTCAGAATTATAAATATATCATAGAGTATTTTAGGGAACCTAGGGCTTCTAGATGTTCTTGAATGACTATTCGTAACATTTGATAACATTGGACATTACACAAAGTTTCCATTCTTTATCACTTTTTATGTTTTCATTTGAATTTATATCATGCCAATAAGTTGAAAATTAGGTCTGATAAATAAAGCAGGAATAGTATTTATATTCTGAACAGTTCTTGTGCCAGTTGCCTTAGATTGATTCTGTGCAAGTTCCTGTACCTGACCCCTCTAGAGGGTCTGCTTTCCTGTTGAATAAATCCATGTTCGGTTGATGGTGTGCTGGTCATTTTTCCCAAATAGAATTCTGCTGAATGTTTTTATTTCTTTTTATTATCTGCACACATTACATGGAGCAACAGGCTTGCCCCTACAGTAGAATGAAGCTGCACTATGGACCACAATCAGATTTTTCTACACTGCAGCTCATGCAAAATATGTTCTGAAAGGGAGAGATTCTATTTTATGGAAATAACTTCTACGTGCATAACAACTGATATCTCCTGTCTCCGTTAGCTGTTTGCTTTTCAAAGATGCAATAAAGGAAACTTAATAAATGTATTTTACAGAGAAAATTTTTTAAAAAACTGGAAATTACTAAAAACTAAAAGAAGAGGTTAAAAAAAACCCTGGAAATTACTAAAAACTAAGAGAAGAGGTTAAATACTTAAACCAAGAGAGGTGGCAAAAACGGAGGCTAAGGGGATTTTTAGTTAGGTTTTTAATTCGGATCTTAAGGGGTCGCAGGGAGGGGGGTGGGACGGTGGACGAGGTAAATTGCCCACCGGGGGATTTTTTCAGACCGACCAAAGGCCAAGGCGATGGGGCTATGGTTCCCGGGATTGGGGGAGGGGAGCATTTGATGGAGGGTAGTACCATCACGACTGTGGTTGGGAGAGGCAGATATGGCGGGGGCACAGGGCCGTATCAAATATTGGGAGCACGCCCCGCTGTGTGCAAGCTGTGGCGTGCTCCGGCCCTCATAGCCCCACCTGTGTCTCTGGAGGTCTGGGAATTCAGGGCCTGGGCTTCCGACTGATGTTGTGTAACGCCAGGTCCGTGATGAACAAGGCCCCCCTTATTGCCGACTTGGTCTCGGAGGGGGACTCGGACCTGGCGGGTATTACGGAGACCTGGCTGGGTCAAGAAGGGGGGGTGCCCCTCGTTGAAATGTGCCCGCCAGGTTACCATGCATTCCATCAGTCGAGAGGCCAGGGTAGGGGTGGGGGGGTGGCGGTTATTATTAGGGAGGTCCTGGACCCGAGGGAGACCACTGTGCCGCAGACTGTCGGTTGTGAGTCCTTGGGTGTGAAGTGGGGTCATGGGAGGCAGTGGGGCATGCTGATAGTGTACCTGGCTCCCCGCCACATGTCGGCAGCCCTACCCGAGCTTCTCGGGGTGATCACCGAGATGGCGGTTGGGACCCCTAAGCTGTTGGTTATGGGGGATTTCAACCTGCCGTCGGTAGGCGAGACGTCTGAGGCTCGGGAGTTCATGGCCTCCATGACGGCCATGGACCTGACCCAACTAATTAGGGACCCTACTCACACCGGAGGACATACGCTGGACTTAGTTTTTGCCTCCGGCCAGTGGTTGAGTGATCATGGATTAGGGGACATAGTGGTTGAGCCCCTGTCATGGTCTGATCACTCGCTCCTTCGACTGGCCTTCCCGACTGCT
>NW_015403287.1:0-3326 GCF_001527695.2 Protobothrops mucrosquamatus
GTGCGATCACCCCCAACTACCACCACATGTAGCAGCCCCTCAAAACTCCTAAGCTGCACCTTGAGCATGGTCTCCCCCTTCACGCTGACTCTGGAATTCTGGAATTCAGTAAGGATTAAATTTGAAGGCCTGAGTTTAACTCATAGGCCACTTCTGCTGCAGACCTTTTTAAAAGTGTCATGAGAAATGATCGATAGAGCGGACCCTGTGTCCCACTCCATTGACAAGGGAACTCCTTGCAATGTCACGTCAATGTGAAGCTTCTTCCTAAGTGGCCTGTGAACTCCTGTTTTGAAAATGACCTGCGCAACGTGCAGAAGCCCACCCTTTGTTGGCTGGGGACCCTGATACCTTTCTGAAGTAATTCTTCCAAAGACCGGATTTTCTGGTGACCCAAAAAGACAGAGGCAATGTGGCCTTGCCTGCCACATGTCCGGCAAATGGCAGAGCGGAACTGGCAATCAGCTCACTTGTGGCGTCCTCCACAGCTGAAACACCGAGGGAATGCTGTCGCCTTTTCTCTGTGCACTTGAGGCCTCTTCCCTTGTGCCTGCTGAAGCCTGTCCACTTCTGGATCCACTTCTGAATCTTCTTGAGCAACCTCTTGATGGACGGAGACCGCCACTGGAGGGTTCCTGGCGAGCCGCAAGACCTTCACAGCGCCGCCCGCTGCTTCTTCAGCTGCAATCTCTCTCAAGGCATCTTGGAAAGAGACATCTTCTTTGGCGAAGATCTTCTGCTGCAGCTCAGGACTTCTCAGTCCGCAGACTAAACAATCCCGAAGCCTCTCTTCCAGATCCTTGAACTCACAGGCCTCTGGTCCCTCTGCTCAAATGCCTGTCGCCATGCAATCACTGAGAGTTTGGGTTCAAAGTGTTCTCCAAGCATCTTCTTCAATTCAGCATAGGCAATTGATTCAAGTGGTGCTGGGGCGACCAGATTCTCTGCTATATCGAAAGTCTCTTGCCCACAGACACACAGTAAAGTAGCAGCTTTGAGGCCGTCTTCCCTCACTTGATTTACTCGGAAGTAATTCTCTACCTGAGCCAGGTAGGAACTCCAGTGTTCTGGATGTGCTGTGTCAAATTCCGAGAGACGGCCTATCTTGGACATCGTTATTTTCCTTTAGCTTCGTCAAGCCTCAGCTGCAAGTTGAGAAGGGGTCCCTTTCACCGAGCTCACCTCCAGCGTTTCCGTACTGGCAGGTAGAGTCACGATCTCTGGACTCCGAACTTCCCAGTGCTTCAGGCCTCCTTGGGGAGTCCCTAGCTTCTTTTGATGGTTTTCTTGCAGCGCATCCCACCTTCTCCGCCAATGTTCTGTTCCCAAGTCAAGGCATTGAGAGGAAGCAGAGTAACAAAAAACAGTCTTCCTTTATTGCAAATCACCAACAGAACAGCAAATAAAATGGCTCAGGGCCTTTTTAATACTCCCTTTGCAGGGACAGCATCAGCCAATCAATGCAAGCCTAGTCTCCCGCCTTGCCCATGCGCACAAGGCTGGAGACAGCCTGTCTGGTCCCGGGAAACCACGTGGTCTGCCCGGGCCTTCTGCAGCCTTCTGAGCCTGCTGAGTCATTCAGCAGGCCCAGCACATAACAGATGTCTTACTGGATATTTTATTTATTAAATTTATACGCTGCCCATCTCACTGTCAAGTGACTTTGGGTGCTATTCAAAACAACCGGGCTGAAGTTTTAAAAACTAAAAAGAAAATGCAAATGATAAATCAAGAGAATGACCTGGAAAATGTATTTTTTAATTGAATCTTCAAAAAGCCTTATTGTTAAACCGAAACCCAGAGTGCCAAGGGGATGAGGGGAGGTGGGGGGTCTTGGCTAAATCCTCAGAGATCCAGAACCAGGCATGTTTAGTGGAAAGAAGAGAAGGCCGAGGGAGGGAGGGAGAGGGCCGGGTTCCTCCCCTTCCTGCTCTGCTCCCTCTGCCCAGCCTGCCCTAGGAGAACCTGGCCAGAGGGCAGAGGCAATATGGGGGGTGGGGAACCAGCAGTCTGGTGTTCTTGGTGGCTCCTGGAACAAGGCTGAGGAGAAGTGGCCACTCAAGGATCATTGGAGCCTGCTGGGCAAAAAAGAAACAATGGGGAGATCTTTCTACTTTTGGGGGTTGAGGGTCAGAAATAGGAAGGAGCCGATTCCTGGGACGTTTTGAGCAAGCGAGAGAAGAGGGTCAACCGAAAGGGGAAAAGCCTTTAAAGCGAGGCTGCTGCAGATTCCGACGTTAAGAGGGGGAAAAGCCTTTAAAGCGAGGCTGCTGCAGATTCCGACGTTAAGAGGAGGGGAGGCTGAGACCCTCAACCGACACACCTGATGGGGAGGGAATATCTCCACTTTCTCACCTCCCGCTTCCAGGCCAACTTTCTTCAGGGGGGCGCTTTGCATTCTGTTCTTCGCTGGCTTGGAATGGAACCGCTGAACCCAGCTGCCTTCACGTGCCCACTTCTTCTTGGGCGCCGCAGGAAACATGGCAGAGTCCCTACCTGTTGGACAGCTGGGCTTGGCTGCTTCAAAGGAGGCATGGCTGAGTACATATCTGGCCCTGACCGCCCCTGAGAACCAGCAGCATCCATTTCCTTTGCCCCCCTTTCATTGTCACATGGAATGGGATGGAGGGTGGGATGCTCTGGCCTGGGGGGAACACATTTCCCTCCCTCCTGCTTCATTGTAGAGTTCGCATGGACACCTTCTAATGCACTGAGTAAAGCTGAAGAGAGCAAGGCTTCCCTGGTTTCTTCCTGGGGGGGGGGGCATGGAGGGCGACCCTTCCTACCTCCCCCATCAGAAGCTCTTCTGCAATAAAATGTTTGCCTGAGCAGCCTCAGCTTCCCTGGTCTTTCAGAAACTCCCTGGGTGCCAGTCTGCAGGTTTCCAAGAGAGGCTGGGTAGAATCCCCATCTGGAGGGGGGGCTCAAAGCTAATTCTTGTCTCTACTATTGGTCTGCACTTTACACAGCCTTTGGCCTTGAACACTTTGTGGACCTGCAGCTAATTCACTGAGGATCTGACCAATTATTTTATTAGGAAGTCCTCAAAGGGTTTTTGCAAATGAGCCATGAATTAGCTTCACCCAGAGCTGGTCCATCCTAATCACTTGGCCCAAGCTTTGCTGGATATTTTTATTTATTTATTTATTTTTAAGACTTATATGCCGCCCTTCTCCCCACGGGACTCAGGGCGGCTCACAGCATATTAAAACAACATAGTACATTTCCCCAATAAAAGCCAATTAAAAACCAAATATTTGTAGCTGTGTCTCTTATTAAAATCATTAAAAATTATCCCTATTTAAAATTCACCCTAGGTCAGTCCC
>NW_015403288.1:0-3326 GCF_001527695.2 Protobothrops mucrosquamatus
TCTGCAAATTTGATGAGTTCCCCATCTATCCCCTCGTCCAAATCGTTGATGAAGATGTTGAAAAGCACTGGGCCCACAACAGAGCCCTGGGGCACCCCACTACACACTTCCCTCCATGTAGATGCGGTTCCATTGAGGACCACTCGCTGAGTACGGCCGGTCAGCCAGCTACGGATCCATCTGGTGGTGATGCTGTCTAACACACATTTTTCTATCTTATCAAGTAGCAGGTTGTGATGTACTTTATCAAATGCCTTACTGAAGTCCAAGTAAATTATATCCACAGCATTCCTCTGATCCACTATTTTTGTCACTTGGTCAAAGAATGCAATAAGATTTATCTGGCATGATCTGTTTTTGACAAACCCGTGTTGGCTTTTAGTAATGACTTTGTTTGCCTCTATGTGTTCGCTGATTCGTTGTTTGTTTATCTTTTCCAGAATCTTCCCAGGTATTGAGGTCAGGCTGATAGGTCTGTAATTTCCTGGGTCCATTTTTTTCCCTTTTTTGAAGATGGGAACTACATCAGCTCTTTTCCAGTCCTCTGGTAGTTCCCCAGTGCAACATACTAGGATGTTGGGACCAGCTTGGAGAAAAAGAAGTTTCTCGAGGAACATGAGATTCCATGAATATAATTTAAGGAACATGTAGACATTTTATGGCTAGACATAAACCAGTTGCGCTACGTGAAAGTAGACATTTATTTTTCTTTAGCTGTTCTCCATGATCGTTTTAATGACAGAACTTTTCAGGTGAGTTTCAATATGAGTACACATTTTTCTCTTGTACAAAGGAACTATTCTTATAAAACACCAAGATGTGGTTGTGTTTCTTATATTCATTGGCCAAGGCCAATGTGAAATATTAAAGTTTTGTGATATGCATCTTTTTCTCACCCTTGGAATTAAATATAGCCTTAACACTATCACCTTCTTGCATACAGCTGTGGTCAAAGCAAATGATAGCACTTTCTACAACATTTGAAAAATTTAACTATTCACTGAGCAGTGTATGGAGCAATAGTTCTATAGCAACTACAGTAAAATGCAGCCTCAGAGATTTTCTGAGGAAGATTAAATGCCATAATAGAATACTGTGATTCCTGAAAAGTTTCTCAAATAAATTTCCCAAACTTCCAATAAAGATCAGCAACTGTGAACAGGTTTTGTGATAGTTTGTAAGCTTCTACTTGCTATATTAGTCAGAGAGAAAAGCACAGCATATTTCAGAATGCACTCTGGAGTGATTTATGCCTAGGATTATATTTACAGATGCATTTATTTCCAGGACCTTAGAGCACAGAAAGGACCTCCAAAGCAGCTCACATTCATGTACAAACATATAAAACCTCTCTCTCTCTCTCTCTCTCTCTCTCTCTCTCTCTCTCTCTCTCACACACACACACACACACACACACACACATACACACACACACAGTAAGGCCACTTGTCTCAGGTTTAAGAACTTGAGCAGTTATTTCTAACACCAAGTGCAATCACTGAAAGAAAACAAAATTCAGAATCTACAACAAAGTTCCTGCAATGGATGAGCAACATCTCAAGAGTATCCCTAAGTTTTGAAAGTATTCTTCTATGCATACTGATTAACTCTGTAAGTATGTATAGCTCCATGCGTACTTACTGAATTAATTCAGTTAAGCATGGAAAGGACTGATACTAAAATATTATTTCCAATTTTGGTGGTCATGAAAAGAAGTCTGATAAATCTAGCACACCCAGAACAGGTTGTCAGTGAAGAGTCTCTCAATCAGTGGTCCCCAACCCCCAGTCCGTGGACCGGCACCGGTCTGTGGCATACCAGCAACCAGGCCACACAAACAAACGAAGCCCCATCTGCAGGTGCAGGAAGTATGCAAAACCATGCCCCCTCTGATCCGAGGAAAACCCTTTCTCCACAGCATCGATCCCTGGTGCTCAAAAGGTTGGGGGCCTCTGCTGTAAACAGCTGAAATCATGTAAAAAACTGAAACAGCTTTTATGTTTAGAGCAGAGGTAGTCAACCTTGGCTCTTTTATGACTCGTGGACTTCAACTCCCAGAATTCCTGAGCCAGCATGGCTGGCTCAGGAATTCTGGGAGTTGAAGTCCACAAGTCATAAAAGAGCCAAGGTTGACTACCCCTGGTTTAGAGTAATGTAGTTTAGAGAAGGTCTCCAAATGGCCTCCAAATACCTGAATGGTTGTCATTAACAATGACAGAAGAATTCTTCAAGAATTATCTCGGAGAATGACTTGAGCAAGACTAAAAGTAGCTCATCTGAAGAAAATAGTATAGGGAAGACTATTCTAGGAGTTTGGGCTGCATTTCTTCCAAGGGTCTTTCCAGTTCTAAAGTTTAAATTAAAGCATTCATTTCCTATTAATTTTTCATGCAGGAAAAAAAAGACTTGAGAAAATGGAGCTACTGATAAACAATGCCACTGTGGACATAAAATGCTTTGACGTATGCATATTTATGACCGTTGCCCCCAACATCCAAGATGCTTTATGCATTTTCAACTCAGTTGATTCCAAAGTGGCTCAAAAACATATGGGATGCTGAACAAAATGGGACTGGTATAAATACATCACAGAATGATTTTATTCTGAAACAAAGTGACAGCATTCATTTTATTAACTAAACCAATAGGCTATGAGTTAGGAATGAAGAATGCAGAAATCCATCATTGTGAAAGGTATTTGGAATGACAAGGTAGATCGACCATCTGCCTCTGTCAGTTGGGAGTTCATGACCAAGTTGTTGACAGGCAGTTAAAACATGACACTCTAGCTACATGTTATTTTATATATATTTTAGAACAGAAACAGTCAAAGCTACACTTTCAGATGCTCTGTGATTAGATCACCAAGGATTTCTGATTCCCAAAAGAATAAAAGAAATACAAGAACCTCTGTCATGGCCACTTCTGTGCTAATGGTTCTATTTGAATATTGAATAGACTTAATATTCCTCAAAACATAAAAGAAAGACATATTAACATGGCTGCCTTTGATCAAATGTTTGTGCTCTCTGCTAGGCTAGGCAGTTTTTTTAACTATATCTGAGTTACTATAAATAGAACTCTATAATATATAACCTGAGAGAAGATCTGCACTTGTTTAAGTGCACTATTTAAGCTAGCAGGTCTGGCCTAAGGGATATTTTAATCTGGTTTTTTAAAACAATTTTAAAAAGAAATGGCCAATTAATATTTTGTTTTAATTACTTTTTAAATTTAGTATTTATTGTATTATGTATTGTTTTAAATGGCTGTAAGCCGCCCTGAGTCCGTTGGGAGAAGGGCGGGGTAGAAATTAAATAAAAGTA
>NW_015403289.1:0-3326 GCF_001527695.2 Protobothrops mucrosquamatus
TTTCTACTATTAAAAATATTTTGAACGTTCTGGATTTGAAATCCACACATCTTCAAATTGCCAAAGCTGAGAAATGCTGGCTTAGCTTACAGCCCAGGGATTTCTAAGGATAGCCTGGAAGAAAAAGTCTGTTCAGCCTTTTCAGTTCAAATGAAGTAGACCAGGCATTTCTCATCTGTTGTGACCTTCCACCTCACTCAAAAGTTGCATGCAAAGGATGTGTCCAACTGGGGTAGGGACTCTCGATTTGAGGCTTATACAATAAAGCTTCCTAGCAGATTTTCAACACAAATGAAAAAAAAAAACCACAGGCTGTTGCTTACCCCAAGGTACTGGCTGTCATTAAAGATTCGAGGGGGCAATGGATTCCCGGTGGCTGGACGACAGTCTTCTGGGACGTTCTCTCTCATCCATTTGCGGTTCTCTTCGTTGGCCGCAATGTCTTTCTCTTCAAACTCAATCTTGTTGACTTCCAAGAAGCCGATCACATCTTGCTGCTGCTTTTTAATCTAGGACAAAGATATGTGAACCAATGAATCTTTAGTTCCTTTCCTCTGTGAATGTGGAGAAGAACAATCTATCTCGCATATGCTACCGTGCATACAATGTCCTTCAACAAGTACGGAGACAGAAATCATGCTGGTGAGAGAAAATGCTGTTGATGTGGACCGATACTGGGTGAAGGTCATTTAGTTTTAAATCCTATTTATTCTTCATGCTTTTTACATGAACTATATTTCTATGACCTATTTTATGCCTATTTTACTTGCTCAGGGTTGAATGTTATAGTCTACAATTTGAAGGTGCTTCTGACGCAAGTAAAGTTGCCTCTGGTTCCCTCTTGTGTCCAACCTTCAAAATCTCATCTTATTGTTTTTTTTAAAGAGAATTCAAAACAAAAACCTTTTTGTTCCCCATGGGAAGGATTCTTATAATTAATTCCAAAATCTTACTTAAAATCCATCTGGATCCTTTGTCTGTTTGCAACTTTCCAGGATCAAACTAATAACCATTTTTCTGTTTATTTCAAAAGAAAAAAAATCCTTGAATTCTTTAAACCTGTATTTGAACCTTATTTTGCTGAGAATTGAAAGGAACTCAACCTGTACATAGGGAGAGCAACAGAAGGAACCTGGACATATATATGTCCCACCTTTCCTCCACAAACACAAGGCAGTATGGAAACACAGCCACTGTGTTTCCATTTTCCCCACAACTACAACAACTTGTGAGTTTTGAATCTCAGGGTTAACCAAAGAGTGAAAATCCCCAGTTTTGGTCCAACACCTTTCCCATTCTATCACATTGTTTACCTGATAATTAGAGAATCACACATATTTGCTTGGGTATTCTATTATTTTCAGAGTTTATGCATCATTGCCCATTCAGTGTCTAAGCCTGCATGCATCTGTTCATCTGAACGGAACCTATGCTTAACATGCACAACTATCCAGTTTCTAGACAGGAAGTCTTAACTGTTGCTTTTCCATTAACAATTTCCTCCTTGAAATAAAAACATTCAATTACAGTCTCCAACCTATCCTTCCATTGCTTCAGAGACATGAATGATTATAAGGAATCTGGTTGTTAACAAGGACATTGTGGACTTCAAGCCACATACCTGATCCCTCCGGATCGGCCTTATCCCCAGGAAACCAGAATAAAAAGTGGCTGGCCAGGAGCTAATGAGAAAATCAGAACTGAAGAGGTGACATTACGTCTAATTCAAGCCAGATGCAGGACTTCTCAAGCAGCTTTTCCATATATGGGCAAGCAAAAACATTCTAGTCCTCCAGCAAACAGATGTGAGAGCAACAGACAGGCAAGCTAACTCCAAATATGGTTGCTGAGCTGTCTGGTATGTGGGAAGACAAATTGAAAGAGGAAATGAGAAGAAGACATGCAAGCCAATTCTTTGGCTTTGCAATGGACAGATGCAATGGACAGATCTTGGATCCATGGGCATTTTAGCAATGTTAAGAGTCAATGGGAAAGACATGTAGACGGATGAGAATGTGGACCACTTAAACCTAGAAGCACACAGAATCTTATGGTGTAAGAGAACTTGTAGAGTACTTGTGTGTGTATCTGTGTCTATGCCTTTGAGTCATTGTTGACTGTTGGCAATTGTCTGGACAACTCCCTGCAATCTGCTTAGCAAGGTTTGCCATTAGCTCCTTCCTAGGTTGAGAGACAAACTGCTCCAAGGTTACCGCCCTTAGGTTTTGTACCTAAGGCAGGACTAGAACTCACAGTCTCCTCTTTTTGAACCAGGGGTCTTCAAACTTGGCCCTTTAATGACTTGTGGACTTCGACTCCCAGAATTCCTCAGCCAGTATGCCTGGCTGAGGAATTCTGGGAGTCGAAGTCTACAAGTCATAAAAGGGCCAAGTTTGAAGACCCCTGGACTAGGCATACCTAGCTCCCTCAATCATTCATCATATGGTTCAGCTCCCTAATCATCTTTGTTGCTCTTCTCTGCACCCTTTCTAGGGGGTCTCAACATCTTTTTGTAGGGTGGTGACCAGAAACGGACACAGTATTCCAAGTGTGGTCTCACCGCTGCAGTATAGAGCAATACTATCACTTCTTGCGATTTTGAATCTCTCCCTCTTGTTGATGCAGCCTAGGACTGCATTGGCAGCTGCGGCACCCTGCTGATTCATAGTTAAATGGTGGTCTTCTAGCACATCTAGATTACAGTTCACATAGATCACCCAGAGTCACAGTTAAGTAACCTTAAATGCAAAACCTGGACTTTAAAGATCGCAGGTTTTTTTTTCTTCCTTCCAAACAACAACAAAAACTTTCAAATGGGCTTCATTTATTTTGATAGCATTCTCCAATATACTTCCCCTGAAAGGCAATGGACTTTACTGCCCTCATTAACAGCAAAGTAATCTGACCACTGTCTAGATCAGACATATCAAACACAAGGCCCGGGGGCCGGATGCGGCCCGCAAAGTGGTTTCATGTGGCCCGCGAAGCCATCCTGGAAACAGTGAGGGAACGGCCCCCGCTGCCTTGGCCCTGGCCCAGGTCGGCCGGGAGCCAATGTACAATTTTGTGGTGGCCATCTTGGCACTTGCCCCGGTGGACCATGCCTTGGCACTTGCCCCGGTCCCATCCCCTTCTGCCAGAGACCCTCAGATCTGTCCCACTCCTGCCCAGGCCCCCATAGACACCCTTGACGCGAATGATGTAGGACTGGCCACGCCCACCCAGGAGGCCACACCTACTCCATCCACGCCCACCCAGGAGGCTGCATCCACCCTGGCCACACCCACCTGGCCCCCCAAGGACAACCGCAATGCTGATGCGGCCCT
>NW_015403289.1:11051-13489 GCF_001527695.2 Protobothrops mucrosquamatus
CAGATGCTACCAATTATAACTTATTATACACATCTAACCCATCTTTTTAAAGATGACATCCAAGCAGGCTCTTGTAGACTTTTATTTTATCCAGCAAACCCCAGTGCCGTGATTAGATTTCCTCTCTTGTATGATCATTAAAAGAAATGCTCAGGGCAGATTTTAGCATTTAGCCATGCACAACCTCTTTCGCTACAGTACGCACAAATCCAAACTAAGAGCACTTATACAACAACAACAACAACAAAAAGGAATTGGGAAGTTCCAACACATTATTAGCAAACCAGAGACCTGGAAACTACTTAAACAGTTGGTAACTCCTGGATTAAGCCTTTTTTTTTCCTTCTGTTGAATTGTGTCTGATTCTTAGAGACTGTCTGAACAAGTCCCTGCAGTTTTTCTTGGCAAAGCTTTTGTTGTTGGTGGTGAAGTGGCTTGCCATTGCTTCTTTCCTAGGGCTTCAGAGAGTGACTGGCCCAAGGTTACCCAACTGGCTTTGTGCTCAAGGCAGGACTAGAACTCAAAGTCTCCCAGTTTCTAACCTGGTGCCTTAACCACTGCCCCACGCCCCACTGGGTCTCGCCTACTTGAGCTGTACCCTCCCCTTTAAAGGTATTTGTTCAGATTATTCCAAAAAATAAACACCTTTTAATGGCCAGTAGATGAACAATTGAGTTGAGAACCACGGGTACAAGGTCTAAAATAAAGCTAAAAACAATTTTTAAAAAAACCAAGGAAAGAATCCGAACAGCAGGAAGACTGGACATTCGGGCCTCATTCCTATGAATGAGACCATCCACCCACTTCCGGTCCTCAAAAAATATTGAATATGATTCCCCAACCATCCAACCCTGCCCTCAACGATGAATCACAGCATATACAAACCACGATGCTTGAGTTCATACAGCACACTGAGGCCCTATGAAACAGATGGCTTAGAGCAGGAGGTCTTCAAACTTGGCCCTATTATGACTTGTGGAGTTCAACTCCCAGAATTCCTCAGCCAGCGTGCCCGGCTGAGGAATTCTGGGAGTTGAAGTCCACAAGTCATAAAAGGGCCAAGTTTGAAGACCCCTGGCTTAGAGGGTGTGAATCCAACCTCTAGTGACTCAGACTCTTCAAAGATCTTCTCTGCTAGGCGATTCCTAGGACTGGCCAAACCAGTCTTGGAAAAATCAGAATGTACAGGCTGTAAAAAATCTGGACTAGCTGGGACCTAGATATTTTGCAGGCCCTTATAGGTAGTCCTTGACTCACAACCATCTAATAACCATTCACAGTGCTGAAGTGACTTATGACTGGTCCTCACACTTACAATCACTGCTGCAACCTGACAGTCATGTGATCAAAACTTGGGCCCTGCACAACCAGCGTGTATTTACGATGGTTGCAGCCAGGACCATGTGATCACATTTGCCAAGTTCCCAGTTGGCATATGACAAGCAAGTCAATGGGGGAAACCGGACTCACTTAACGACTGCATGATTCATGTAGAATCATGCCTCCAGAAGCTGCAAATGCTCCAACACTGGAAGTTTTTAAGAAGAGACTGGACAGCCATTTGTCTGAAATGGTCTAGGGCAGGGGTAGGCAACCTTGGCTCTTTTATGACTCGTGGACTTCAACTCCCAGAATTCCTGAGCCAGCCATGCTGAGGGAAAAGGGAGAGGTTTCCAAGCTGAGCTAAGCTGACTCAGGAATTCTGGGAGTTGAAGTCCACGAGTCATAAAAGAGCCAAGGTTGCCTACCCCTGGCATAGGGTTTCCTGCCTGAGCAGGGGGTTGGACTAGAAGACCTCCAAGGTCCCTTCCAACTTTATATTATTGTTATTGTTATTATTCAACTGTGGCAAAAAAAGATCATAAAATGAGATGTCACTTAACAACTGCTTTGCAAATTCGGGTGCCAATTGTGCTTATTATGTCAAGGACCACCTGTAGGTAGGGCATCTTTTACTCTAAGTCAGTGGGTTTTTTTCAAACTTGCCAAGTTTTAAGATGTGTGGCCTTCAACTCCCAGAATTCCCCAGCCTCCCCTGCCGCTATTTTCAACTGGGTTTGTTTATTATGGATGTTGCTCAAAAAAAGAAGTGAGGCTCTTTAAAGTGGTATGCACGACAGAAATATACCTGCCTCCGAGGTTTATAGTCCAGTTATGAAGGGGAAAAGGAAAAGAAACACAAGGAAAGGATACCAGTAAGAAAGGATAAAGCAGCAGCTGCAATTACAATAATAGTTAAAATATAATAATAATAATAATAATAATAATAATAATAATAATAATAATAATAATAATAATAATAATAATAATAATAATAAAGTTGGAAGGGACCTTGGAGGTCATCGAGTCCAACCCCCTGCCCAGGCAGGAACCCTACACCATTTCAGACAAACGGCTGTCCAGTCTCTTCTTAAAAACTTCCAGTGTTGGAGCATTCA
>NW_015403290.1:0-3325 GCF_001527695.2 Protobothrops mucrosquamatus
AGAAGCACCAAGGTGTAGTAAATAAACTCGGCTCTACCCAACCTGGAGCAGGAAACTCCTAAAACTTAATTGACTGAGCGTGAAGGGGCAAAATAGCCTCCTTGCGTTCGATTGGCCTTCGGTAAAACTAGATAAGCATTGTAAGATTGGACTCACACATTGTGCTAAGCCCTAAATTCGGGGGGGGGGGGGAACCCACTGTTGCTGAGCTGACAAAATATGCCAGACTTATCATGGCTTAAATCAATGTTTCCCAACCTTGGCAACTTTAAAGTATGTGGACTTCAACTCTTAGAATTTCCCAGCTAGAATGGACATCAAAAAAAGAGCGTAGAATAATATGGTTGGGTTGGGACCTTGGGGGTCTTCTATTCCACTTCTGGCTCAAGCAGCAGATCTTATAAGAAGACCTGAGCTAAAACAGATCAAATGATCTCCTAGATCAGGGCTTTTCAACCTTTTCACCTATTGTACCACTTTTAGGATATGGCAACATCCGAGTACCACCAATCGCCTAGCAAGGTGTCAAAAACTTGATGACCCCCCCAAAAAAAGGAAAAAAGTGATGAAGTACAGGTAGTCCTCGACTTACAACAGTTTGCTTAGTGACTGTTCGAAGTTACAATGGCACTGAAAAAAGTGCCCCCCAAACCACAGCTGAGCAAGACACCTGCCTGCCCGCCCGGCGGCACTCTTCCTCCTGTCCGAGGTTTCCATTGTTGTGAGCATTTCTGTTGAGGATTGGCAGCGGGGGTGGGGTGGGGGGGTGTTTGGTTTTTATTCCCCCCGTCTGCTGGGTGGTTGCAGCAGGTTTTGGTCCCTTCACATGACCCTGGGACACTGTGACCGTCATAAATATGAATCAGTTGCCAAGCATCTGAAGGTAAATCACAAGACCCTGGAGAGGCTGCAACATTCCAGCTGATCGGCGCTTCTTCTGGGCTCAGCAGAAGCTCCAGGATCAGCGCCGAGCTCCAGCTGGAAACTGTCGCTGATCCTGGTGCTTCCACTGAGCTCTGACAGTCCTGAAGAAGCACCGATCAGCTGGAAAGCGGCACTGATCCTGGCGCTTCCGCTGAGCCCTGACAGCCCTGCAGCTCCAACCGTCTCTCGCTCAGGCTTGTGCGGTGCTGCCACCGGTTCAGCTCATTCCCCTCCCCCACTACCCCTTTTCTAGGATGGTCGCATAACCACCTGCCAGGTGCCAATGTACCACAGGTGGTACCCGTACCACTGGTTGAAAAGCCTTGTCCTAGATTAGCAAGTTGGTTGGCAGACTAGCCAAAAAGAGATTGCACATTTTTTTTTCTCTCCTGGCTGGTCTTCTCCAGCTCTTCTTCTCTACTCAAGGTGTCGAAACATCTGCATGGCTTGAATGAACAAGAAGCAATGGATGGAAACTAATGAAGGAGAGAGCCAACCAAGAACTAAGGAATAATTTCCTAACGGAGAAAACAAAGAACCAGTGAAATGGCTTGCCTTCGTAAGTTGTGAATGCTCCAACACTGGAGATTTTCAAGAAGAGATTGGACAACCTTCTACCTGAAATGGTATAAGGCAGGGGTCTTCAAACATGGCCCTTTTATGACTTGTGGACTTCAACCCAGGAATGCTGGCTGAGGAATTCTGGGAGTTGAAGTCCACAAGTCATAAAAGGGCCAAGTTTGATGACCCTTGGTATAAGGTCTCCTGCTTGAGCAGGGGGTTGGACTAAAAGACCTCCAAGGTCCCTTCCAGCTGTGTTGTTCTGGAATGTTGAAAGCCAGTTCTCCATACCAAAGTTTGAATAGGCCACACCTGGAATACTGCAACCAATTTTGGTCACCATACTATGAAAAAGATGTTGAGATTTTTGGAGAGGGTACAGAGAAGAGCAACTAAGATGATCCAAGGCCTGGAGACTAAAACATACGAAGAACGGCTGCGGGACTTGGGTTTGGCCAGTCTAAAGAAAAGAAGAAACAGGGGAGACATGATAGCAATATTCCAGTATTTCAGGGGCTGCCAGAAAGAAGAGGAGGGGGTCACGTTATTCTCTAAAGCACCAGAGGGCAGGACAAGAAACAATGGTTGGAAACTGATCAAAGAGAGAAGCAACCTGGAATTAAGGAGAAACTTCCTAACAATGAGGACAATTAACCAGTGGAACAGCTTGCCACCAGAAGTTGTGGGTGCTTTTATCACTGGAGTTTTTAAGAGGAGACCAGACAATCACTTGGGCACAGAGTTGGACTAGAAGACCTCCAAGGTCCCTTCCAGCTATTCTATTCTATTCTATTCTATTCTATTCTATTCTATTCTGTTCTGTTCTGTTCTGTTCTGTTCTGTTCTGTTCTGCCCTACTCTACTCTACTCTATTCTACTCTATATATTCTATATTCTATATTCTATATTCTATATTCTATATTCTATTCCATTCCATTCCATTCCATTCCATTCCATTCCATTCCATTCTATTCTATTCTATTCTATTCGACTCTACTCTTTATTCTATATTCTATATTCTATTCTATTCTATTCTATTCTATTCTATTCTATTCTGTTCTGTTCTGTTCTGTTCTGTTCTGTTCTGTTCTATTCTTTGAGAAGATGGAAATGTTTAAGAGAACTATCGGAGACGGCTGTGAGGTATTTCACAAGAATCCTGACAAAAAGTCACAGGATTAATACGATTAATGGCTTGGTCGTGAATACTGAACATCCCAGACCTATTTTATAGCTTCTTTAGAAGTTGTTCCTGAGGTGATTCAAAGAGAGAGGGAAAAAAACGAGCCGAGAGAGAACCCCAATTAATCTGAACTCCGGTGGGAGTAGTAAACCTCATCATTTGATCCCCAAATGGTGGAAAGTGCTCCGTTTTCTCTCTTTGGAGGCGGAAAGACTATGATGGATGCCTTTCTGCCTGCCTTTCAGGGGCTTCTGGTGATGAAGCGCGAGGCCTCTTGAAATCAATGTGTCCAGGGACATTCATATCACTTCTGCCTCATAAAATTATTCCTCCATTCAGTTGGATTTGAAAGCTTATTATTGGAGTGCTGATTTATAGCAAAGGTGGGAGGGGCTGCCAAGCTAGATTGTTGATTAGACGCTGGGATGGGGTGAGTGTCTCCTGCTCTTCCTCCTCTTCCTCTTCCTCCCTCTCCCCCTCCTCCTCTTCCTCTTCATCCTCTTTGTCTTCTTCCTCTTCCTCCTCCTCCTCCTCTTCCTCCTCCTCCTCCTCTTCCTCCTCCTCCTCCTCTTCCTCTTCCTCTTCTTCCTCTTTTTCCTCCTCCTCCTCCCCCTCTTCCTCTTCCTCTTCCTTCTTCCTCCTCTTCTCCTCCTCCCC
>NW_015403291.1:0-3325 GCF_001527695.2 Protobothrops mucrosquamatus
AGACAGATTTGTCTTTTTGAGTCAGCTTTGATTCCTGGTGACTGTCTGGACTGGTCCCTGTAATTTTCTTGGCAGGTTTTTGGATTATCACTGCCTGTCTCGTAGAACTGAGGGAGAATGAATGGCCCAAGGTTACCTAACTGGCTTTATGTCTAAAGAGGGACTAGAATTCATGGGACTCTTGGTTTTTAGTCTGGTGACTCACTTCACCAATCTGGCTCTCATCCAGTGATAAGGATTTACACAGCAGGTTCAGGGGTCATGTACTTCAGCTGTCTGCTCTATGGGTAGATTAAGAGTTTTTATACCTAAATTGTAGTCAGTATTTGTCAGAGTTCATCAGACTAAATTAATGTATGCCCATGTTCATTTTCCCGAAACTGATTCCTTCTTTTGTCCTCATTTCTTAGTGATGCATTTCCTTTGCTTGGAGTGATGTTCATTTGTTTTCCAAAACAATAGCAACAACACCCACACATTCAGAAATATCTAGTATTTATTTCCCAGTATTTATATACACTGTTTTAACAAAACAATGGGGAAAATGTTTGCAATGAAACAGATAATGAAAATGTAATTTTCAATTTGTTTTTAAAAATAAGAGTATGGTAATGTCATTAAAAACACATTCCAAGTAACAATTGAAAACAAAAACTCCAGCTGGTTCAAATGAATTTCTGGGGTTTAGTGCAATAAACATTTTTTTCTGTCTTACTTTTTATACAACCCTCACTGAAATTTCCATCCAAAGCAGTGCTTGCCTTGAAAACATAATTATTCTCAGGGTTTAATTGTATATTTCTTTAATAGTCTGGCTTTCAATCAAACAGTTGTTGTTTTTTTTAAAAGCTTTGGTTTTTTAATGGAAACTTAGATGCAACTCCCAGTGAGATTTCAACATGGGGAGAGGTAAAACTTAACCCTTGCTATCCCATCTGTGACCCTAATGAAAATTCTGTCCAAAGTGCAAGTGCTAATTGAAGTTCACCTCTTCCAAGGTTCTTCCAATCAGAACCAGGACTAAACTTGCAGCAATGCCATGGTTTTTAATCTGTGAGACAGGGAGGGACTAAATCATGGTGTCTTCAACATAAATTCCAAACCAGAACAGCAACTATTATAATGGAACGAAATAGGTGTGGTGAAAGCAAGCAAGCAAGCATGGGGAGGATGTTAGGCTAGAATTATGATGCCTTATTTCCATGTAATACTGTGGGACAAAGTGATATGTTGCTGACCCTGATGATTCCTCTTGTATTTGGGTTTCTGGGGAAAGTTAGAATATGAATCTAGCACTGAATCAATAAAGCGATGTGTGAGATTATTGTTGCTATTTCTGATATTGCCTATTCCCTCTAACTATATTTTCTTTGAAAAGACTTTAAAGAATTAGCATAACATAATTGCTTCTATGATGTGGTTATGCATGCCAAAGAAATCCCCCCTATTTTTTTTTTAAAGATGGATATGAGTCATACCATAGAGGGAAAACTAACAGACTTATCAAATATAGTGAGAACAACCTTTTTGGCTCTACCTCTTTGTAAGAAGGACTTTCTAAGCAGCCTGTAGATACCATCAATAAAATCTAACATGTGTCAGGTGCAGGAAATCAGGACCCAGCATTATTCAAATGAATACAGGTTTATTCCATGCTACCTCTAAACAAGAATCTAAACTACCAGCAGTCAAGGCAAATTGGTGCATATAGTCAAGGCCATGGTTTTTCCAGTTGCAATGTGAAAGTTGGACCATAAGAAAGGCTGAGCGACAAAGAATTGAGGCCTTTGAACTATGGTACTGGAGAAGATTCTTGCGAGTCCCTTGGACTGAAAGGTGTTCAAACCGGTCAGTCCTAGAAGAGATCAACTCTGACTGCTCTTTAGAAGGCCAGATCCTGGAGTTGAAACTCAAATACTTTGGCCACCTAATGAGAAGGAAGGACTCGCTGGAGAAGGGCCTAATGCTGGGAAAGATTGAGGGCAACAGAAGAAGGGGAGGACAGAGAAGGAGGTGGCTGGATGGAGTCACTGAAGCAGTAGGTGTGAGCTTAAATGGACTCCAGAAGATGGTAGAGGACAGGAAGGCCTGGAGGAACGTTGTCCATGGGGTCGCGATTGGTCGGACACGACTTCGCAATTAACAACAACAACAAAAGAGTCAATGGAATTCAAGGAGGGCTGGACTTAGATCTCTTGTTAACACAAAGACTCAGCCTGATCATCTCCTACAACATGGCTTCAGGTTTCCAATGTCACTCTACAAAAGAGAAAAGGAGCCTGTTGCCAATTTCTCAAGTTAAATACAAACGGTGCTTATTTGGAATCTGCCATTTCTACCCTGATCCAAATCTAATCTGAGAGAGGTCGATTTATAGAATCATTGCCACAAAGAAGAGGGGGTCAACTTATTTTCCAAATCACCAGAAGGCAAGATAAGAAACAATGGATGGAAATTAATCAAGGAGAGAAGCAACCTGGAATTAAGGAGAAACTTCCTAACAGTGAGAACAATTAACCAGTGGAACAGCTTGCCTCCAGAAGTTGTAGATGCTCCATCCCTCGAGGCTTTTAAGAAGAGATTGGAAAGCCATTTGTCTGGATTGGTGTAGCGGGTGTGTGTGTGTGTGTGGACTAGAAGACTTCTAAGGTCCCACCCAACTCTTATTTTGGTTACATTTGTGATATGTTTTCATTGATATGGTCTGTTGCTTAATGGGACACTTTAGCAGCCTTATTCATCAATACTAACTATACGATAGCAGTGCTCAAGAAAATTATCTAGACAAATCTTTCTTTTCAACATACCGAAATGGTAAAAGTAAAGGTAAAGATTTCCCCTGTCCAGTCTAGAGAATGGTGCTCTTCACTGTTTCCCAGCCAAGGGACCCAGCATTGTCCAAAGACACTTCTATGGTCATGTGGCCAGCATGACTATAAGCCATAGGCACATGGAAGGCTGTTACCTTTCCCATCAAAATGTTACCTAATTATCTACTGACATTTGGATGCTTTCAAACTGCTAGGTGGGGCAAGTAATGGGAACTCATCCTGTTGAGTGGTACTCAGGTCTTTACTCTGGGTGTCAGCTTTTTAGCTGAGAAGCTCTGCATCTTTAACTGCTGAGCCATTGTGTAGTAGCATAGAATAGCACTTATAATGAGAACGAATCTTTGTTTCTTTCCTTGTTAGAACTTGACCCATCTTAGGTTGCTATCTAAGGAACAATTGAGAGAACAGCATGTACAGCTGATCTTCAATTGCAAGGCAAAAAATAAGTCCTGGTAGGAAGGGACAAGTTCCTAAAAATGGAGTATATCTTGGAA
>NW_015403292.1:0-3325 GCF_001527695.2 Protobothrops mucrosquamatus
AAATAATAATAATAATAATAATAATAATAATAATAATAATAATAATAATAATAAGAAGAAGAAGAAGAAGAAGAAGAAGAAGAAGAAGAAGAAGAAGAAGAAGAAGAAGAAGGAGGAGGAGGAGGAGGAGGAGGAGGAGGAGGAGGTGGTCTTATTCAGGGTCCTGGATTTTAACCACGACATTCTCTAACATTAAGAAAGCAAGCAATGTGAAAAATGGAAGCCGCTGCCAGTTTCCCAGCAGGCTGCTTAAAAGCACGTTCAGTGGAGTGATTTTAAACACCGAATAATAAGGAGATGCTACCATGAGTTACCTGGGAAGGCTCACTTGCCAGTCCTGAGCCTCCATGTAAGTCGAGGCCCAGCTGTGAACAGACGTTACACTCTGCATATGATCAGAGGCACCCTCGCTTTGCACGGGTTCCAAGGACATTTCTTCTCCTTCCCCTTACAAGGCCCCAAAGGCTGAGTTTGCAGCAATTCGCCTCCCCCCCCCGCCCACCACTCCAAAGGGAAGCAAACAAGAACTGACTCGACTCCGGCCCACGTTCTCAAGGACACGCCCCTCCGGTGTAGCCCCGCCCCCTCCATTACGGCGAGGGCGGAGCCACAGGACTTCGGCTCACCTAGCTGACGACAGCGACTCCAGGCCGCCGCCTCCACCGGGGGGGAGCAGGCCGCAGAAGTCGGGGTTGTCCTGCTGTTCGGCGTGGAGCAGGGAGAGCAGCGGCGGCCCGTGGAAGCCGAGTGCCTGGCGAAGCAAGTCCCGCTCCATTTGTCTCAGCCAGACTACCGCCCACCCGCTGCACCTTGAGCGGCGGCAACTCCTCCCCTCACGCAGACGGATTTCCCCGACCCGGAAGTTAAATTTTTCGCAGAGTTCCCTTTTCTTCCCCTCGAGCGAGGCTTGACGCATGCGCCTTATCAGCCGTCGCCTACGAAGGGAGGCGGAGCTGACTAAAATGGGCGGAAGAGGCTTGGCGCGGCGGGGGGGGGGTAGTTGGTGCCGCGGTGTTTCTTGGCCGTGCTTGCCTGCCGCCTGAGGAATTCTGGGAGTTGAAGTTCACACGTCTTTCAGGTTGCCGAGGTTGAGGAAAAACAGATGTAACCTCTTAGCACAAGATGGCTGAGCTCGCTTGTGACTTGAGCGTGTGGAACGATTCCATTGTATAAACCCTCCAAATTGATCGCTTCTGCTGTAGGAAGTAATGGCTGGGAATGTTAGTACTCTATATTAACACATATTCATAGAGCAGTGTTTCTCAACCTTGACAATTTTAAGGCATGTGGACTTCAACTCCCAGAATTCCACAGCCAGCATTGCTGGCTGTGGAATTCTGGGAGTTGAAGTCCACATGCCTTAAAATTGTCAAGGTTGAGAAACACTGTCATAGAGAGTATGTATTGGGCGAAGGGCTGCTTATTGAAATAATGCCCAACACCTGGCTGGCCTTGGCTGATCTGGGAAGGCTGAGTAAAAGGTGTTGAGAGCCTCTCAACAAAACAACAGATATGCCAGGCAGTGACCAAGAATTGAGTAAGACTGGAGGTTTACTTGGGAGTAAGCACTATCAGTTCCATGCGGAATGCCTGCAAAGTTCCTGACAACTTTAGGAAGGAAAGTGTAGAAAGAAACATGTTTGGAGCAGAGGATTTAACATATCGTGGCATAACATGATATTGACATACAGGATGAGGCAAAAGTACGTTTTATAAATATATCAGCCTGAAGATAGGAAGGTCAAGTGGTACAGCGACCTGCTCTTTTGTCCAGCCAGCAGGATCCACAACAGGGTTCAAACTTGGCCCTTTTATGACTTGTGGACTTCAACTCCCAGAATTCCTCAGCCAGCGTGCCTGGCTGTGGAATTCTGGGAGTTGAAGTCCACAAGTCATAAAAGGGCCAGGTTTGAAGACCCCTGATCCACAACAAAGCTCCATCGCACGTGGGTCAACCTGATTATAACAATTGCAGAAGCTTCTTTCTGCAGAATGCCGAATGCTTTTATCAGCACTGATCTGTGGAAGCATTTTGAAATCAATACCGAGTTTCCAACTTTATAGTGAAGTTGCCTCCATGCGGCATGCAAGGTAGAAGGATTTATGCCATTACATTTATTTATTTATCTGGTATCACATTATTGTGGATGCAGGAGTATCTTAATATTTGCAACATGATTGTGGGAGACATGCGAAGACCTAGTGACCTCCAGCAGAAAATTGAAAACTTGTGTGTATTTTCTTGCCTATTGGATATTTCTACCATTTCCATTTTTTTTCTTCCAGTCAGAGAAATTCACAGCACTACATTAACCTTTTAGCCAAAAAGCTGAGAAATCTGCCTATATGCAGAAATAGAAGCTTCCAAAAAGATACAGGGAAAAACAACAAAAAGTAAAACAGTTTTTCTTTGAAAACCCATTCATATGATCATTTGCTAATTTATTTGAAACACCAAACTTCTTCCTGTCCAAGGAACTCTCAATACCACAAATCACTGCTCAGATACTGGCCCATAAAAATTGGGGCTCTCAGATTTTAAAGTATTAATCATTTGTTAATTTTCCTAATTTTCTTTCTGAAAAATATAAGGGCAAAAAGTGTAGGTGAAAGGCAATAACATTCAGATACTGGTAAATCTTTTGTAGTGTAGTGATATTCCACTAGAGGGTGAAATAAGATCATTTTGACTAAAATCCTCCATCTCTATGAGGGCAATTTGATACTGTGCTTAATGGAATTCAAGGGTATATATTTGGAATCACAATTTCAAAATAAATGATGAAGAGTGATATTTCAGGGCAAAAATGGCATTACTATTTATCATGGCATGTTGACTATATTAAAATAAATGTTACAAAACTCAGCAAAAAAGAGTTCTTTCAGGCAAAACAGAATTTTCCTCTTGGCTGGAAGAAATAGATCTTGTCTATGAGAGCAGAAGTGAGAGATGCCCCATCAGATTTTTTTTGGGGGGGGGGGGCAATTAATTGCCCTTTTAGAAACAGAGTATGATTTCCCTGTCTTGAGCATTGAAATAAAATGAATAATATCCAGCTGAATTCTGATTTTAAAAAGGTGGTTGAGTCATTTGTTGAACTTAATTTACATCTAGACATCCATCTATTAGGACAGTCAGAAACTTGCCGGATAAAAACTTCAATCTGCTTCAGTCCTGGATGCAAGAAATGGTTTTCTGTTGCTCCTCCAGAGCGTCACAACATTCCCTGCTTTACAGCTGAACCAAAAGGATTCAATCTTCCTCTTAAGACCTGGTCAATCCTCAATATGATTATGACTCAGCATGGCAACTGCGCTAGCCTCC
>NW_015403293.1:0-1861 GCF_001527695.2 Protobothrops mucrosquamatus
CCTCCTCCTCCTCCTCTTCTTCTTCTTCTTCTTCTTCTTCTTCTTCTTCTTCTTCTTCTTCTTCTTCTTCTTCTTCTTCTTCTTCTTCTTCTTCTTCTTCTTCTTCTTCTTCTTCTTCTTCTTCTTCTTCTTCTTCTCCTTCCTTCCTTCCTTCCTTCCTTCCTTCCTTCCCTTTCTAGTGAATAACTTCTCCAAATTCATAAAATATTTCTCCATTGGTAAACTATTTCTCCACAATATTTCCACCTCTTTATATGTTCCACCTTTATAAAGTGAAACATACATAATGATTAAAGAAGGGTTATCACTGTCTTAAATTTACTGTTGGTGTGAATAAAGGAAATGTGGTGTTCATAGTTAGAAAGTTTTGTCCTTCCTTACCTCTACTCAGAAATGGTCCCATTAGATTGACTATGCCCACGGCTCATACTTAATTATAATGCAATAGACATCGTATTGTAAAAGGTATTAGAAAAAAAATGGCAGGATATGTAAAAAACAGACAGGTGATACATTGTAAACGAATTTAATCCTGTTTATTTGCTTTTGAAGAAATGTGATACAATGATGAAACACTTTTGCATGCAGAAAATATTGCCAGTATAATACTTGTAAAATGTCAAATACTGTTGCTCAGTTGTGACAGAAACAGCAACTAAAATCAACCTGAGCAACTTGCTATTGTCTTTTATTTTTATGCTTTGAAAAAAAATGACATATTTGAAATACTAAAATTGATAATTCTGGGGTTCTTTTGTTTGAATCAAAAAGTGAAGGGATATATTTTGTTAAAACATCTCACCAAGTTCTTCAGGTAGGTTTATATTTTATGAAAACATGTGCATCTAAATATTTAAGGAACGATGCATTTTCTCCATTATTTTAAAATGAATCATTCGATGAACTATTTATAGGTTTTCTTTTAATTAGTCCAACTAAATGTATAGATAATTTATTACAGCTTTGTGAAATCAAACAACTTATTATGATCTTAACACATAATAAAGTTAATACTATTTTGTTAGCAGATTCCGCAGAATGTTTTTTTCCCCAATAATGAGCATACATTCAGGCTTACCAGTAAATTGTTGTTATGTGTGATTTTTTTTTCATTGCAGGTTGACTTTTTTATTATTAGTTCATTCTCAATCAGCTTGTGCTGCGACATTTTGAAAGTTAGTAACCATCATAATTTCTAGCTACACTGGTTGGAAATTCTGAAAGGGTTAATCATACAACATCTGGAAAACATCAAGTTATGGAAGTGCACAGAATAATTTATAAGAGATTATTGTGAAGGAAGATATTCCTGTTTATACAATCTTGATTAATTTATAAGAGATTAATATGAAGGAAGATATTCCTGTTTATACAATACAATCCTGATTAATTTAGCGTTTTCATGCACTTCTCCCAATACCCACCCCATGATGCATCACAGTTCTGGAAAGCATGTGAACTAGGAAGAGAGGAGGAGATGTAATAATAAAAAATTCATCAGGAGAAGCTTAACTTCTGATGGCTTGGAGAGCTTTGACATTGCCATCTTCCAAGAGATAGGTAGAGGTAGAGGTAGAGATAGAGATAGAGGTAGAAATGATAGAGGTAAAGCTATAGGAGAGAGAGAAGAGGGAGAGGGAGGGAGGGAGGGAGGGAGGGAGGGAGAGAGAGAGAGAGAGAGAGAGAGAGAGAGAGAGAGAGAGAGAGAGAGAGAGAGAAGATGGAGTTTCTGGCAGAATGCTAACCAGGTTCAACCAACATTCTTCACTTTCCAACAAGAAGGTCAGTTAGATGCTGCCACCTGCTGCAATCTTATAAAATTAGATCTTAATATATGGATATTATGTCAATGATACATTTG
>NW_015403293.1:9073-12397 GCF_001527695.2 Protobothrops mucrosquamatus
AATTAGTTTAAATATGTTTTGTTTTATCTGATCATTGGCCAAAATAAACATTATATATCTATCTCATGAGGCTGGAAGTTTTGGGATGAATATTGATTTGATAACCAGATTAGAAGTATTATAGAATGATGATTAGTTTCTCGTTGACAATACAAATGTTTGTGTGTTTCTGTGTGTGTGTGTGTGTGTGTGTGTGTGTGTGTCTTTCATTATTATCCAAAATAGTCAGAGCTCTTTACTCCAGGCAGCAATATGACTTCTTACCCCTATTATATTATTATGCAGCCCACAACAAATTGTTACTGAAGGTGCAAGTTCATCTAGCTGCTTTGGGATGTCTTATTTCTGAGCACCATCTCTTTAGAATGATATTTGACAGGTTAGACGAGATACTGAGGAGGCTAACAAAGGTGATACCGAGACCTGAAGGCATAAGAACAGGCTGAAATAATTTGGGATGTTCAATTTGGAGAAAGGAAGGCTGAGGGAAAACATAATATCCGTATTCAGGTTCCTAACAGAGTAGGATATAGGGTATTTTATCATGAATTGTTTTTACAGCCAAAGAAATAATGGGTATAACTTGCAGGTGACTGGATGTTGCTTAAAAAATAAGTGAAAACTTCCTGGAAGTAATATAAGGCAGCAGTATAACTGTCCAGTTATGGAGATTTTTAAGAAGAAGTTAGACTGTTCATATAGGTTTTAATTGATTTTGCAGGGGGCTGGAGGTGGTCAATTCTAATTCCACAATTCCATGATTGGATGATTCTATTTTCAGAGATACAGTAAGTCTCTTCATCTCAAATACATTTTTCTATTCTATGCTATGTAAAGATTCAAAGTGCACCACGTATTACCTATATCAGATGCATTTTCCTTAGCCAAGAAGAAATACAATGTCCACATTTTAAAGGATAATATGACCAAGTGGGAAAAAATGGTATTGGACATGGCTGAGGCAAGCTGTATTCAAATGATAGCATTTCAATATTTTGGCCTCGGGCAAGTCAGTATCTTACAGATTTAGGTTACCATAAATATAACTTAAGAGATGAAAAAGTGTAACTTGGGAAATGACTTTCATTTGGGATGAATAGTGGCTCTCCGACGGCTTCCTAACAGTAAAACAGTTCAGTTCAGCTTCACTTTATGCCTGGGGTGATTTAAAATGCAGCCTCAGCAACTGATCTATTCACATTAAAGCAAAGTGAGCCTTGGGATATTAATTATGGCAGCTTCCTCAAGAGTTCATGTCCCTGATGCAAAACTACACGAGACAAATGCTTTTTTTAAAACACTGGACCACATTTTGTCCCCTTCTCTGAGCTAAGAATACCATGAAGCCCCCTTTGGTATAAACAAATGCTTTCTTTTCATTAAGATTCCCATTCTATCCGTCTACTAATGTCCTTCTAAGTGCCACTAGGGTTCTTTCAATTTGATCATTGGAATATCTATTATTAGCCACATTTTTTGCCATCGGGGAAAATAAATAATTGCTGAGCTTTGCTTCTGACCTCCAGAAAAATAGGCTAGTCAAATATAAGATCAAAAACGTAGCAAGGTTGAACACAGGGGGCATGGAGCCTTCTCTTTTCCACTATGTGCTGCAGTACCTTCTGTGCCATACTTTGAACAATTTTCTTCCAATCGTCACAATCTTCTTCTTCAACAAATTGCTTTATTAAAGCAAAACTCCACTACCATGTCATACCCAGAATGCTCCCTCTATAATGATCCATTTTTCCTGCTTTTCAACTAAAAGTTCAGTGATAGGAGGGGTCATCACCTACTATCCATTTGGTGGATAATCTCCTGAGGTTACATTACCCCCCCCCCCAATATTTGTCTAGGTCTCTAACTATAATATCTATTGAATTTACTTCTGAGACACTCTATTTTGAAGTTTCTGACTTCAGTGAATATGTTCAATTGTATACATGCAATATATACAAATATTATAAATACACATATGCATAGTTTCCAAAATAGATTTTATTTTTTGGGGTTTTTTTTAAATATATATTTTGTTTGTTTTCTGATTTCTGCCCCTGTTGCATCTTCATTTATTTTATTTTTATCTATTAATTTATTTGTATCCCACCTTTATTATTTTAACAAATAACTCAATGTGGCAAACATATACTACACACCTTCCTCCTCTATTTTCCGCAAAACAACAAACCGCTTATGTGGGTTGGTCTGAGAGAGAGTGGCTGGCTCAAAGTGACACAGCTTTCATGGCTAAGGCAGAACTACAACTCAAAACTTCCACTTTTTAGCCTGGTGCCCCTCCAATGGCTGAATCTTGATCAACTGGGTCCCATTACAATAAGTTTTAATTTATAATAATAATAATAATAATAATAATAATAACAACAACAACAACAACAACAACAACAACAACAACAATAATAATAATAATAATAATAATAATAATAATAATAATAATAATAATAATAATAATAATAATAATAATAATAATAATAAAAAAGTTGGAAGGGACCTTGGAGGTCATCGAGTCCAACCCCCTGCCCAGGCAGGAACCCTACACCATTTCAGACAAATGGCTGTCCAGTCTCTTCTTAAAAACTTCCAGTGTTGGAGCATTCACCACTTCTGGAGGCAGGTTGTTCCACTGGTTAATTGTTCTAACTGTCAGGAAGTTTCTCCTTAGTTCTAGGTTGCTTCTCGCTTTGATTAGTTTCCACCCATTGCTTCTCGTCCTGCCTTCAGGCGCCTTGGAGAATAGCTTGACTCCCTCTTCTTTGTGGCAGCCCCTGAGATATTGGAACACTGCTATCATGTCCCCCCTCATCCTTCTCTTCATTAAACTAGACATACCCATTCCAGCAACCGTTCCTTATATGTTTTAGCCTCCAGTCCCTTAATCATCTTTGTTGCTCTTCTCTGTACTCTTTCCAGAGTCTCAGCATCTTTTTTACATCGTGGTGACCAAAACTGGATGCAGTATTCCAAGTGTGCACACACAATGTTTTTCAAAGTCACTTGGGTAGTATATAAAGATCAAATGAGCATTAAGAAGAAGACTAAATATCCCACTGAAAACAAAAACTACAAGCAGATCATACATGGATATCGCTCCCATGTGACACCGCTCATGCGCGAGCTGCACTGGTTGCCAGTGGCCTTCCGGGTGCGCTTTAAGGTGTTAGTTACCACCTTTAAAGCGCTTCATGGCATAGGACCCGGTTATCTCCGAGACCGCCTTCTGCCGCAGATCCCCTCCCTCAGACCGGTACGCTCCCACAGAGTGGGCCTCCTCAGGGTGCCGTCGGCCAAGCAATGTCGGCTGGCGAC
>NW_015403294.1:0-3322 GCF_001527695.2 Protobothrops mucrosquamatus
TATGCAAAGACTGCAGAGGATCAATTCTTAAAGTATTTTCTTACATTAAAAGTCGTTCTTTCATTAATCATATTAAGCCAAGGTATGGAAACATATTACAATATTTACATTGTCATCCCTGCTCAATATTTTTTCTTCTCATTTAGCCAAACGGCCTGTTTTGTCTGAAATAAAGGCAACCGCAGATCATCAGAATATCCTCCTTACAATTTCTATATCACAATTTGCACCTCATGATATACAAGTCAGATGGTACCAAGGCTGGAGACAAATATATGAAAAGATCAATCCCAGGAAGTTTACGATTGGAGAAGATCACTTATGTTATTTTGTTAGTAAAATACGCTTCGATCCAAAATTACTTAGCTTTGGGAAGACAATACGATGTGAAGTTAAACATCTAACATCTACTGAGGAAAAAAGCTTAACACTGAATACAACAGGTAAGTTGGATGCATACATAAATACTCTATTTATTGAAGGAGTATCCAGACCAGTGACTATTTTCCAACAACTGAATGGGCAATTGTTTCTCAATTGTTGTAATGGATCCAAAATTCTCACTCACTGAATAATAACAATGGAAAGAGGAAAAACTGTAGCGTAAGCAGTGTTAGCTACATAAAGAAAAGGACTATGTATTGGCCTATTAGTCACTCCACCATAAACATTATTGAGCGAAAACAAGTATTTTGCTGAATTTGCTTGTGCAGGCTGTTGGTATCTGTGACCCAGATCAGTGTTTCTTAAATTTTTGGTCTCAGCACTCTTTCCCACTTTTAAAACTTATAGAGGATCTTAAAAGAGCATTTGTTTGTATCGGTTATTTTTATCAATATTTATTCTACTGAAAATTAAAATTGATTCATTCACTGCCACTAATGTTTCTCACAAATGTTTGATGGGATTTTTATATTGTATTATTTTTCAACATAGGCTGGCAAATAATTTTTAATTGTCGGACTTCTGAGGGGGTCTTGGGGGACCCCTAGGGTCCTTGAGCCACCTTTTGATAGATACTGACCTACTGTAGATGCTAAACAGACCACAATCAGTATGTAACTACTAGTGATGGTCCTTTATTCCAAGTCAGGAGATTATGTGACTGTTCATATCACCTCTTCAGTGGCATCCAGCCTGCTTCCACATTGCTCTAGGTTTATTATGACTTAACTATCCATATCTGTCTGCACAGGGGAAAGGAAGAAAGTATATAACTATAATGGATCAAAAACTGCTTATGGCACAGGATCGCAGCATGTTATCTTTTGGAAGAACTCATAAAAGTTCCCCAAACTATATCAGCTTGATTCTCATTTTGCTGGTGTGGTAATTGCCACCTATAATAGAAGACAGAAACTTTAAAACAGTATATCAAAATGCAAAAAAATGAGCCACAAATAGGACTGACTTATTTCAACAAGCAAAACAAAAAAACACACATCCCCCCAAATTCCTATGTGATGGCCTTGTTATTCTGTTTGTATGAGACATACTGAAATATCCGATACAATTTTAAAATTATTAAACCAATAGACTGAGAATGATGAAAATTGTTTGATGATGAAGTTGGCTCTAGTCCACAAATGTTTGTGCCATGTAAATTTCTAAAAAAAAAAAACCAAGAGGTTCTTAGTATGGTTGCTAGAGTAGATTCTACTCGGAAGCGGTGGCCTCTGCAGTGATGCTCAAACTGATCCCTCTGATGAAAACATCATCATAGTAACATGATACAATTCCTGCCCCTTTTAAATGTCCATTATGGCACCATGCGCATGTTGAAAAGGAGGAGAGTTTGTGGCACAAAACTGCTATTATCATTTTAACAAAAACAGTCACCGTGTTTTATGGTCACCCATAACGTTTGCTTATTAAGAAGAATAAAAATCCTAATAGGAAGCTTAGGCACAGCATTCTTTTCCTTTTGCAATTAAATGTTGAATGTATCTAATAGCAATTGAAATTTCTTATAAATATTATTTCCATGGTTCTTGGTCTTACAACAGCATGGAATGCTCTTCCTGAAAGACAAGCGATGGTGATTGACTGACTTACTGTACTTGAAAGTTACTTAATACTGACTCTGTGGAGTATGACAAGGACTCATTAGACAGAGTATTGTAATATGACTTGAAGTATGTTCCAAAGCTTATTGAGTTGACTTATTGTTCTTCCTCTTCCACTTCCAAGATTTTTCTGAACTTCTTGAGGAAACCCAACATCATCGCCCTGAGTCATAACCATTATGAACTCATTCAAAGTAAGTGTTAAACTTTGAATGCAAGTAAAATGCAGATATGTGCATAGATTATCCTAGTGGTGATAATCTGTGTCAATTTGGGACTCAGATTTATAGTTGACAGTAAAAAAAAAAATGATCCAGAAAGGAGGGAAGGGGAAGATGGTTTGTGTAGGCAGAACAAGAAAGGATCTGGTTGATTTTCCCTAGCAGATTGATGCATGGAGACCTGATCCTGGTATCACTGTCAGCACTGTTATTCTTTGCATCAGGGGTACCTGTGCTAAAGCTTACTCATGATTTAACAGTGGATGAGAGGGCTCACACAGCATGTATAATCAAGACCTGGAAAGGTGCCACCTGGGCTTTCAATATAGCCACAGTTACCGCCCCAGAGCAGAAGCAGTGGAAAGGCTATAGTTGCTGGAGAGACCCTAATAGCTTTCAGAGACCTCAGAGATCAGCTGTGTGGTTGAGCCAAGATAGGAATTTTTTAAAGTATTACTTCGTGGTGAGAAGAGGAGCAAAACATAATTATTTTCCAACTGCTATTGCAGAGCGCTGTCCAGCCACCATGGTCAGAATAATCCAACCTGCCCCTGGAGAAGGAAGAACCCTTACAAAACATCTATGAGGCCTGTTGTAAAGACTATTCTAGCCATCTGTTGGATAAAACTGAACTCACTCTGAGTTAGACTTCAGCTATGCAAGTGCCTTGTGTCAACGCTGTTAACATCGGATGTTTTTGCTTTGACAACAGTTGGAGATGCAACCATTTTCTTATGTTTTACTTTTAGAATTAGAGTTAGAATTAGAGTTAGAGTTATATGATGCTGGGGGGAGGAATGTGCATGAGAGTTTAGCTAGACATAACAATACTGGACCTAGTGTGTGAACCAAGGTTATTGAAATAAGAGATGATAAGAATTGGCAGGCTGGAGAACTGGAGGGAAAGCCTGCATTTCAAACTAATTGGAGAATGTGATTTATGACTGTTAATTGGAGGAGGGAATTGTGCTTTGATACTTCAGTGCTGCGAGTGCAGCCAACTGTATCTTAGATCCATGTTTACCTGGTTGGATA
>NW_015403295.1:0-3322 GCF_001527695.2 Protobothrops mucrosquamatus
ATAGATAGATAGATAGATAGATAGATAGATAGATAGATAGATAGATAGATAGATAGATAGATAGATAGATAGATGGATAGATGGATGGATGGATGGATGGATGGATGGATGGATGGATGGATGGATGGATGGATGGATGGATGGATAGATAGATAGATAGATAGATAGATAGATAGATAGATAGATAGATAGATAGATAGATAGATAGATAGATAGATAGATAGATAGATGCATATACATCACCAGTTCGATTGGAGCAACACTAAAATCATCGGCCACGCTATCACCCGCCACACTCATGAGTTCATCAAAACCTGGCATTCCACAAGCAGTTCCATCAACAGACCCACTGACCCACAACCAGGCTACGAACCCTTCAGAATCCAAATCAACCACACAGCCAACCAGAGACGGCACCGACCCTCAATCATCCCACACAAGCCCCCCTTCCCACCAGTTCACCTCCCAATGACCCTGACCTGATGTGACCTCCCCATCACAAGACCCACCACAAGCCTTTCATTGATGACTCACACCTGGCCTATGACAAGCCCCTCACTCCACACACCCACACCTGAAGCCCTTATAAACAGAGGTCTATTCTATTCTATTCTATTCTATTCTATTCTATTCTATTCTATTCTATTCTATTCTATTCTATTCTATTCCATTTATATTCCAATATTTCATTCTATTCTATTTTGATATTATTTCATTCTATTCTTATTTTTATTCTATTCTACTCTACTCTATATTCTATTCTATATTCTATGTTCTATTCTATTCATTCTTTATTCTATTCTATTCTATTCTATTCTATTCTATTCTAATTCTAATTCTAATTCTAATTCTAATTCTAATTCTTATGATGTTATCCAGTTAGGTAATGAAACTCCTGCAAGACAACCAGCAAGCTCAGAGAGCATGAAGGACTCCACAGATCATCCCTGAGCTAGAAATATTCTCTTCTTACGTTGCCCTTTTAGCACCCCTGAGTCCCCCATAAAATTAAAGCTCACTCTAGTTAGAGAACATCAGCTAAACTGTGGGCCGGGTTGTCCTGCCTATAAGACAGAAGAGATCTTCTAATTTTAGAAGCAGCCAAATGCTCTCCGGATGGGATAGGACTCCAACTTTCATCATCCCTGGCAAGGCCATTTGCAAAAATCCAAGTTTTTATCAAGGAAGGTGGCCTTGGGAAGGAAGAGGGAGAGAGAAAATGGTTTGTACAGTCCTTGGGAAAGGAAAACAAGAGGAATAAGAGACTCAGTTCAGCCCTGCCTTGACCTCGCGGTCCTTCCAAAGTGGCAGTGAATCTTGGAGAAGACTTTTAAGATTCCATTAACAGACCTGACCACAAGAAAGTCATGTTTTTGGAACCCCCCTGTGGGGTCTGTTCCTTAGCCTGGTCTACCTCAAAGTGAGGTAGTGAGGCGGAGGAGATGGGGAGGATAATGCTAAGCAGATGGTCCACGTTAAGAGAAGTGGAGGCAAATGATATGCCCCGAATTGGCAAGAAGTAAAGCAACACCTGCTCGGAAAGCAGCATCGCCCATCCAAGCGTATCTTCATAAATTGGCCACACAGCCCACAAGCCAGGCGCAGAGGCACCGCAGAATCGTCCCCTTAGGAGGAAGTGGCCTCGAGTGACTCAAAGCAAGCCAGCCAGGCTGCGTGGTGCAGGGGAGGGGGAAGCTTCAACGTGGCTAGGGGGCAAGTGGGGGAAAGGAGGGTATCAGCGTATCTGACCACTTTACTAGCCTGACGTGGGTTTAAAAGGGAAAAAAAAAATTCAGATCATAAACAGGTTGAATGAAAGTTGAAACCGAGGTGAACCTGCCCACATCAGAAGCAGGTGCAAGCTACGGTTACACACTTGTGCGCTGCGATAATTCGGTCTCCTTCCCCCAACCCTGACACACACACACACAAAATAACTTGCGATCTGGCCCTAACAGAGTATTTTACAAACCAGTGCAAACAGAAATAAATGCAACTTAAAAAACCTAGGAGCCACAGAAAAAGAGCCGGCAACTTTGAGGCCTCGAGGTTTTTGCAGGAAAAATCACATCTTTGGAAGGCTTCATAAAAGCAAAACAATGTCGCATGCCAATGGGATTTTCCGTAGGAATATTTTTGTTATCTTGTTTGCATCCCTGCTTTATTATTTTTACAAAACAACTTTAGGTGATTGGCCTAAAGTCCCCCAGCCAGCTTTCCCGGTTTTAAGGCAGGACTAGAATTCACTGTCTCCTGGTGATTGGCCCAGTCCCCCAACTAGATTTCAGGCCTAAGGTGGGACTAGAATTCACTGTCTCCCAGTAACTGGCTTAAAATCACCCAATAGGCTTTCATGGCTGAGGCGGGATAGGAACTCCTTGTCTTCCAGTGATTGGTGTAAAGTCACCCAGCCGGCTTTCATGCCTAAGGCAGGACTAGAACTCACTGTCTCCTGGTGATTGGCCCAGTCCCCCAGCTAGATTTCAGGCCTCAGGTGGAACTAGAACTCACTGTCTTCCAGTAATTGGCCTAAAATCACCGAGCCAGCTTTCACGTCTAAGGCAGGACTAGAACTCACTGTCTCCGGGTGATTGGCTTAGTCACCCAGTTGGCTTTTATGGCAAAGGCGGGACTAGAACTTATGGTCTCCTGCTTTCTAACCTGGCGCTTTAACCACTAGGAATCAGCCGAGAGTCATTGTGTTCCCAGAAATGGTCTCGGTCCAACCTTTCTTGAATTCATTTGAAGTTACCATGTCTGCCACCTCAATCTTGCGACTGAATTTCAGGTGCTGCATTTATGCCCATTTGCAAATCTCCTTCCCCCCCCCCCCAGTCACATAAACTGTGTTTTGTGATGGTTTTGCTGAAAACTGGCCTTTCCTTCCATCTTCAACAAAACTGCGCCTATGGCAAACCACTGGTTCGCATAACACAGGGGTCTTCAAACTTGGCCACTTTTAAGATTTAATAATAATAATAATAATAATAATAATAATAATAATAATAATAATAATAATAATAATAATAATAATAATAATAATAGTAGTAGTAGTAGTAGTAGTAGTAGTAGTAGTAGTAGTAGTAAAGTTGGAAGGGACCTTGGAGGTCATCTAGTCCAACTCCTTGCTCAGGCAGGAAACCCTATACCATTTTGGACAAATGGCCGTCCAGTCTCTTCTTAAAAACTTCCAGTGTTGGAGCATTCACCGCTTCTGGAGGCAGATTGTTCCACTGGTTAATTGTTCTGTCAGGAAGTTTCTCCTTAGTTCTAGGTTGCTTCTCTCCTTGCTTAGTGGACTTCAACTCCCAGAATTCCTCAG
>NW_015403296.1:0-3321 GCF_001527695.2 Protobothrops mucrosquamatus
GCAACAAATCCTTACAATTTTCTTGGCAAGATTTTCAGGAGTGGTTTGCCATTGCCTTCTTCCAGAGGCCTGAGAGAGAATGACTGGCTGAAGATCACCAGCCTGTCTTTGTGCCTAAGACTAAAACTCTCGATCTCATGGTTTCTAGCCTATTGCCTTAATTATTACACCAAACTGGCTCTCCTCTTTATTTGCTGTACTTAGTTTCTCTTTGTATATTAATAGAACCCACGTGAAGCTAATACATAATATCAAAGATGTCAGCAAAATTCAGAAAATTCCAAAGGAGGTAGATAACTTTTCATAGAATGGGATACGAATCCTAATTTCTTCTGCAGTAAGGCATCCAGAATCAGAATCAGAATAAAGCTGGAAGGGGCTTTGGAGGTCTTCTAGTCCAGCCCCCTGCTCAAGCAGGAGATCCTATACTATTTCAGACAAGTAACTGTCCAATCTCTTCTTAAAAACCTCCAGTGATGGAGCACCCACAACGTCTGAAGGAAAGCTGTTCTGCTGGTTAATTGTCCTCATTGTTAGGAAATTTCTCCTTAATTCCAGGTTGCTTCTCTCCTTGATTAGTTTCCATCCTTGTCCTGCCTTCAGGCGCTTTGGAGAATAGCTTGACTCTCTCTTCTTTGTTATACATCTGAACAGATTACTCTGGGACCCCATACATTATCTGCACATACCAGCCTCTACTCTTAATGCTATTTCTCTCCTTGCCTCCATCTTACTAGCAGAATTACCTTTTTCCATCAGCATTGATGTACTGCAGAGGAAACTTAGAATAAAACTGAGCATTTTTGTTTTCTCAAAGAAAAAAGAGGAAGAGGAGAAATATTATTATTATTATTATTATTATTATTATTATTATTATTATTATTATTATTATTATTATTATTATTATTATTATTATTATTATTATTATTAAAAAAAAAAAAACAGACAAGCACCTGCAACATAACACCCCGGACTTAACAATTGTCGATAAGAAAGACAAAAAAGTCTGGATAGTGGACGTGGCAGTGCCTGGAGACAGCAGAATAGATGAGAAAGAACTGGAGAAGATAACAAAATACAAAGACCTACAAATAGAAATAGAAAGACTGTGGCAAAAGCAAGCAAGGGTAGGACCAATAGTAATAGGTGCCTTGGGTGCAATCCCAAAACAACTCGAGCACCACTTGAACACCATCATCGGCATTGACAAATTCGCCATTAGTCAATTGCAAAAGGCGGCCTTACTAGGAACTGCTTCCATCCTGCGACGATATCTGTAATAACATCAAACATCCACATCTGCCTATCCCAGGTCCTGGGTAAGGACTCGATAGGTAGACGAAATGCCAAATCCAGTCTGAACATCTGGCTGACTGTGCGATGATCCATAATAATAATAATAATAATAATAATAATAATAATAATAATAATAATAATAATAATAATAATAATAATAATAATAATAATAATAATAAGAAGAAGAAGAAGAAGAAGAAGAAGAAGAAGAAGGAGAAGGAGAAGGAGAAGGAGAAGGAGAAGGAAGAAGAAGGAGAAGAAGAAGAAGAAGAAGGAGGAGGAGGAGGAGGAGGAGGAGGAGGAGGAGGAGGAAGAAGAAGAAGAAGAAGAAGAAGAAGAAGAAGAAGAAGGAGAAGGAGAAGGAGAAGGAGAAGGAGAAGGAGAAGGAGAAGGAGGAGAAGGAGAAGGAGAAGGAGAAGGAGAAGGAGAAGGAGAAGGAGAAGAAGAAGAAGAAGAAGAAGAAGGCTGAATTTGGGAGGCCTTTTATTCTATGGATTCTAGACCTTGCTCAGTGGTCCAACTCTAAAAGAACTTACTTCCAAGTTAAGAATAGAACTGCAACTAAAGTTCAGGTCCCACTCTTAAAGAATCAAGTCATTTGCGGCACGCTCTCTGCCAAATTGGATCCAAATCTCGACAGCTGTTTGCAAAATTGCAAAGTGGAATCCTATCAAATTAAGCAGTAATAGCATCATTTTAATAGGCTGAAATTAGCTAAATAGGTGTGGGGTTTACGGCATAGCTCAATGTTAATAGCCCTGATCTCTCCGAGGATTTTGCCAGCTCTGGATTTCCAATGTCTTTGTGGTATTTATGACTTTCCTTTAACGATTAGAATGTTTATGTCTCCCCAACTGGATATCAACCGGATTTGCTTTGCATAAAGGGCAACTTATAGGCCAATTGTATAAAAAAATTAAATTAAAAACTGAGAGCAGGGAACAATAAAGTGAAATGCTTCTCAAGAGCACAGCTTGTCTGTACATTTTCACGGCTGTTCAAGCTGCATGGATATTATTTCATTAAACATGGTCCAACTTTTTCTACAAATCCAACTTTCTTCCAAGGTTTTCTACAAAGTCAACTCTGGTGACCTTGGATTTTATTTGTCTTTATCATGGGCTGTACCAGCCAATCTTTCCATCACAATCAATCCAGGCGCCTTTCAAAATAAAAAATTAAAAAAGCAGTTCTCTTAATTAAGTCAGATGAGATGGTCCTTCAAATTAACAAAAATAGATTACTTTTGCCAAGAGGCTCAAGAGGGCACTGGAAAGGAAATGCTTCCAACAGGTACACAATAAATACTAGATGATAATGGAAAGGAACGCTTAAATGTATTTCTTATAGCAGACTGCCACTCAACTCTATTCAGAAATGAATTAAAATGAATTAATTAATTCCAGACAAATAGGCAGCGGACCATAGCTTCTTAAAGTTACAATTTTAAGATGACTAAAAGAAAAATATTTGCAATACCGTCTTGCACAAAAATCTGGCAAGAACATTTTAAATGGAGAACAATAACAAAAAATATAAAGACCTTAAAAGTTATATGTACTCATTGCCTTTATTTGGAATTTTCTTTGAAGATATACAAGTGCCTAAACTAATAATAATTAGAATAAATAGAACTATTTCCTAAAATGAAATGTTGTAGTAGACACGTGTAAGCCCATTCCATCTGGTGTCTGATGATCATCGTGTCTTGATTCTAGGCTATTCTATAAATCAGGGGTCTTCAAACTCGGCCCTTTTATGACTCATGGACTTCAACTCCCAGAATTCCTCAGCCAGACACGCTAGCTGAGGAATTCTGGGAGTTGGTCCATGAGTCATAAAAGGGCCGAGTTTGAAGACCCTTGCTATAGACCAACTTTCTTCAAATTTTCTAATCTTGTATGGTTTATTTCAATTATGTTTTAGCTGGTGTCAGCTTTGATGGTGTTTATCCATTATATTGGCAGCTTTGTTTCCTTTTACTGCTGGCCATTCTGAGAATAACTGCCTTTTCCAGTGAGTTTG
>NW_015403297.1:0-1138 GCF_001527695.2 Protobothrops mucrosquamatus
TGATTGGAAAAAATTACATCTGTCATTATTAGGGAGAATTTCAGTGGTTAAAATGAATGTCCTTCCTAAGTTTCTTTTCTTGTTTCAGATGATACCTATTTTAAAAAAGGATTTAAATTTGGAAGAGTGGCAAAGAGGTGTCAATAGGTTCATCTGGCAGGGGAAAAAGCCGAGGGTTAAATTTAAAATTCTGCAAGATACACGAGAAAGTGGGGGACTTAAAGCTCCAAATTTAAAATTATATTATGATGCGGTGGTTTTGACTTGGATTAGTGATTGGATTAACTTAACTAATAGAGATACATTGACTCTTGAAGGTTGGGATTTACTTTATGGTTGGCATGCTTATTTATTTTTTGACAAGAAAGTTGATCTTGTTTTTAGGTCTCACATTCTAAGAACTGCACTTTTGAGAGTTTGGAAAAAGTATCATTACAAGTTAAGTTTTAAAATCCCAATGTGGGCTATTCCGGAACATGCAATACAAGGAACTATAAGGGGAGTTAAACTAAAGGGAATTGTGTATAAGGATCTACTTACTTTAATGGGACAGGGCTGGCAAATTAAATTATTGTATGAATTGAGACAAGATAATATTCTCCAGTCCTGGTTCCTATATAACCAGTTGGTGGAGAGATGGCGTATAGATCAAAAGTTAGGTTTGGCATTAGAAGATGTGAACTTGATAAAACAGATTAAAGATCAAAGCAGAGCTCATATTAGGAGAATATATAGTATTTTGATAGAGCTTGATTCGGAAACAGAATTAGTTAAAGATTGTATGATCAAAATATTCAAAAGTCAACTATGTTAGAAACATGGGAAACAATTTGGGTAAGAAATGTCAAGTTCACTCAAGCACAGAATTTAAGGGAAATTTTTTATAAAATGTTTTATAGATGGCATTTGGACCCTCAAAAATTGTCTTGCATGTATCCAAGCTTGCAACCAAAATGTTGGAGATGTGGTAATTTGGATGCAACTTATTATCATATTTGGTGGACATGTAGGGATGTTAAAGCTTTTTGGATTAAAATTTGGTGGAATCTTCAACAGATTTTTAAGAAGAAGATAAAATTTACACCGCAATTATTTTTATTGGGCATTATGGACAATCTGGACTCAAAAGAAGTGAATT
>NW_015403297.1:9889-13210 GCF_001527695.2 Protobothrops mucrosquamatus
GGTGCTTGGCAACTGGCATGTATTTACAATGGCTGCAGCATCCCAGGGTCATGTGGTCACCATTTGGAAGAAAGCAAAGTCAGTGGAGGAAGCTGGATTCACATAACCATATGTTATACTTAACAACTGCAGTGATTTGCTTAACGACTGTGGTAAGAAAGGTCTTAAAATTGGGCATGATTCACTTAACAACTGTCTTGCTTAACAACAGAAATTCTGGTCCCAACTAGTCGTTAATTGTGAACTACCTGTATTAACACAACCTGTAAACATTACTTTAGACATAAAGTGCATTTGTTGACTGGGGGGGGGGGGCTTTCTTTGGATTTAAAATACAAATGTATACAAATAAAGTAAACCACTTACCCAGTTCTGGCAAACTCTGCCCAGTATTGCATCATCTTACGGCTCAGTCTGGCCTCAGCCTCTGTGTACGTTTGATTGACAGGAAGGACGGATTCAAGGGTCCCAAAAACGTAAGGAATCTCAGCACCGTGGGATGCCCCAATCCATTCAGGCCAGACTGACCCTGAAGGCCGATGTGCAAATAAATAGGCATATACAGGACTCCCCGTTTTCCTGATATTTCTTGCAACTTCAATCAATGGGCATGCAATGACCCGATCTGTATAGAAGTGGGACAGAGCAGAGCGGTATTTGGCTGGGCCCTGATTTCCTTCACTGTACCTCAGGGCAATCGTCTGAACAAAGTCTTCAGTTGCATTTGGGATGAACAGTCTTATCCCTTTCAGAAGTTGCTCCTGGTTGATGAGATTGTGGGTGATGTTAGAGAAAACATAGGGAACAAATGTGGCTGCTTCATCAGAGGTCTTACCTATGAGGATGGGTTTTATCTGAATTTGCCCCTCCTCCATGAGCTTTTCTGGATCACCAAGCAAAAAATCCCCATCTACGGTTGGCCTGAAGGGAAAATTCAGAAGGAACCCACCTTTGAAAAACATAGATATTTCATGCCGAATAAATTCAGAAACATTTTTTGTTTCTAGGCAATGCAGTATGCTGGCATTACTGTCCTCGGCGCAACCTAGCAAATGAACAAATTCCAGCGATAACTGTTTGGCTTCCTCAGGAGACCTCCAAGACCAGAAAGCATTGGCTGCTCCACTCTGGATCACTGCTTGGGCAAAAAGGTCCTGGCTTTTTGACGCAAGAAGATGGAAATTCACAGAAGATCCTCCAGCACTCTGGCCAAAAATGGTCACCCGAGAAGGGTCTCCCCCAAAGGCAGCTGCATTCTCTTTTATCCACTTCAGGGCCAGCTGTTGATCCCATAAGCCTAGGTTCCCTGGAGCAGCTGGTGGCAAGTAAAGAAAGCCTACGGCTCCCAGGCGATAATTGATGGTGACCACAATGACATTTTCAGTGGCAGCTAAGAATGCCCCATTGTATATGTCCAGAGAAGATGAGCTCGTTAAATATCCCCCTCCGTGTATCCAGACCAAAACAGGCACTGGTGAAGGAGGTTGTGGGTGCGGCACCCAGATGTTGAGGGAAAGGCAATCTTCTGACAGTGGTGTTTTAGGAGTCCATATCTCTTCTTCAGGGAAATCCTTGAAAATAAATTGAGGACAGGAATTGCCAAAGCTGGTGGCCTCCACAGTCTGAGTCCATGGCTGATGTGGAAGAGGTTTCTGGAAGCGCAACTTCCCCAGGGGAGGCTCAGCATAAGGAATGCCTAGATAGGCTGTCACAGATCCAGGGCCAGTCAGGAACCGCTTGCCCCTAATAGGGCCACTGCTGGTTATGACCACTGTGTCCCCATTAGAAGCAGAACTGGAGGCTAATGGAAAGAGGAGGAGGAGGAGGCAGCACCGGAGAGAAGGGCATAGCTGACAAAGCATTGCCAACAGTAAGAAGAGTGGATGGACCTGGAAAAAGTTAAAACCAATATGAGATTATTCCTCTTACTGTATAAGCCCACCTTATGCTAATTCATCATTGATTTATATGTGATAAATAAATATTATTTTTATTTCTCATCTTCATAAGTCCACCCATCTTGCAAAAAGTGATTCTAGGTGGCATACAACCATCAATAAAAATAAATGAAACGATTTACACAGAGGAGAAAGTAATTGAAAAACTGAGCTTTGTACCACTGTAGTTCTTTCACACCTGAATGTTAATCTTGATTTGTCTGAGATTCCCTTTTCCTGCCACAGTTGCTCAACCAACTAAAAGGTTAATCAACTTTGGGTCTTTCCCCTCTTAAACTTGCCCACTATACAGAGAATCGTTGACTTATAACCCACAATTAGGCCCAAAATGGCCGCAGCCGACTACCGGGCCTTGAGCCTTTCAGAACTGGGCTACGAAGTGGCAGGCGAGGGCGTGTGCATGCGTGCATATCCACTCACACGAGCAGCATGCATGCCTGCCACACGTATATATCTATCCCCTCTCCCTCCTCCCCGTTGATCCACAAAGCCGAAATGGTTGGGAAACTGCCCTAACCGTAATATTTTCTCATCCACACATGCTCTAGGGCTAGGCTGCCTAACATAATCATCTCTGTGGTTTTTCTGAGGAAAGCCTAACTTTATTTGTCCTCAAGGAACAGGATAGTCTGATCCCAAAACTGAACAAATTGTCAGATGTACAGTCCGCAATATTAGAGCAAAACAAAGTAGAAATGATACCTTGCATAATGTATCCATTACATTCAGTAGAATTCCACAAGTGTTTTAGGAAATGCAATTCTATCAACATCTACCTAGAAAAATCTCCCGCTGATTTTTAACGGGCCTTATTGCTAGATAAAGATGGCAGAAATTTGCAAACATATGTCTGAATCTAGAAGAAATGGCACCCCAGTTGGGGCTTTCTGTTCACTGCCTTTCCCCCCCCCCCCACTCTCCTTCTCTCTGTCTCAAACTGTAGCAGGCATTTCCTATTATGGCTGAAGAAACTGTTGTCTCTTTACATATGTTTAGCCTTGAATTATTATTATTATTATTATTATAATTTAATTTATATACCGCCCTTCTCCCGCAGGACTCAGGGCGGTGCACAGCATATTAAAACAGTACAAATACAAAACATAAAAATATAAACCCCTGTAAAACCAGATTAAAAACCAAATATTAGAAGCTGTGTTTCTGTTTAAAATTATTCTTAAAATCACCCTAAATAAAATCCTCCCTAGGTCAGGCCCGCTTGCTGGAAAAGCCATGTCTTGAGGGCACGGCGGAAGGTAAGGAGATCCGGAATCGTCCGGATCTCGGGGGGTAGTTCGTTCCAGAGGGTGGGGGCACCCACAGAGAAGGCCCTCCCCCTGGGGGTCGCCAGCCGACATTGTTT
>NW_015403298.1:0-3321 GCF_001527695.2 Protobothrops mucrosquamatus
ATTGCTTTGAGTGTACTGAGCTAATGCATTACTGAGCTTATGTATATATATGAGGTTCTTGCAAGATTTCAAGTGAGTTACCTAAATAGTTGAGAAGGAATGGGTGAACAAATATATTGTGCAAGGTACATTGGTTCTCATTCTCTTACTCTGTTTTTTTTTCTAATAATTTTTATTAAGGATTATATTAAACAGATAATACTGAAACAAAAAAGCTAACACAAAAATGCATTGAAAAACAAAGTGCAAAAAAGAGAGGAAAAAATAAGGGAAAAAAATTACACACAGTGTTATAGAAAGCTGCCTGAACACTAGATATTGAGATCTGGTGGTCCTAATGTACTGCATTTTTGACATATTTAAGCTCTTTAGACTACTCTTCACAAGTGTGTTGGCAATGTCCTGAGAATTACTAACATTTTCATATATATATGTATGAATGCAAGAAACAACTCTGTTACGGTAGTATCCCTGAAGAGAGCATATAGGAAGCCAACATCATGGCAGGACATAGGTCTGAGCTTGGATATCAGTAAGATCAAATCTTCCCAAGCAAATAATTGGAGGCAGTTACTTCACTTCTCTTTTATATGGTGGTTCAGAGGATCAAATGAATTTAGGTATTATAATCTCCTCTTAATCCTTAGAATAGGTAAGGAAAAAAAATCTGCAGGAGAATTCATTAAAAAGAACTAGTATTTATGTCTTGGTATCAGGCAGATTGTATTAAAAAGAAAAACAGTAGCTTCACTCTGTATAGCAGCTTTGTTCTTTGCCAGTATAACTCTGTGTGCTTTTTTGGAATCAAATTGCAGCCCATCTTCTGTTCCACCTTTCTGAATACATGTGATTATTTCAGAACAAGGGAAAAGATGCTACAGTTTATCAGTTCAGATCTTTGAATTAACATGCAGCTTTGTTTGCTGTGGCTGGAAGCCAACTTTAAGCCATGGTTGCTTGAGAGTGGTGAGACTCCGCTTTGCTTTGCTTTTTTTCATTTTGGAGATGGGATCACTGATTTGTAGCTAGCAACGGTGTTGATTCTCCCAAGAGCCCCATTGAAAGCTCATATTCAGATTGATTAACATTTTCGTACAGAGAATGTGTGGCTTTGTGAAATTGTAGAACAGCAACTTCGAATGCGGGAGTTGTGTACAGCTCATTAACAATAGACTATTTCCACCATGTTTTTATAATAGAAATCAGTGGATGAAGGAATAGTTTATGAATAAGGTATTTTTATTAGAAATGAGAATGTGATGAAGTCGGAGGGATTGCATCCTTTTTTCCTTCCTAAAATCAGCTTTTGTAAATAAGTGAATTTTCCCAGTAAGATAAGTTATAGCAGGATACAGGTAGTCCTTGACTTACAACTGGTCACTTAGCAACCATTTGAAGTTACAGCATGGTAATCGTAAATGGTATTTGTGATTAAAGTTCTGATGGAGGGAATGGCAGCTGTGGTCATGTGATCATATTTTTTGCCTTTGGCAACTATACCTATGTGCATGTGTGTGGGGGGGAGGGGGAGAGAGAGAGACAGAAGCTGGTGAAGAAGCTCTCCTCCCACCTGAAAGGTTGAGAGTTCAATCCTAAGCATTGACAGATGTTTCTCTCTCAGGGCACAAAGGGAAAATATCTGCTGTGAACTCCACATAGGCGTCAGGAAGGGCGTCCAGCCAGTAAAAGCTAAGCTCCATCTCTATATAAATTACAGCATATTAAAGTAACTTGCATGCTGAAAAGTTGAAATAGATTTGTATTTCTTATAATCTATGAGGGTATGGTGATTGCATTTTTGTCTAGTTCTTTCTTCTTCTGGGTTTTCTTTGATTAGTATTTACTGAAGCTGGTTGAACACTGATGGTTTTTGAAAATAATTGAGCTGTAGAATGATTTACAGCTGCCAACTAGTAATAATGTCTATACTAAGTGTTTCTTCAGCTAATCCAGGTTCGTGGAACAGAGTGACAGTAGAAATGGAAGCCGGGTTTAAAATGCTTGAAGTTTCATGGCTGTTAGGACATCTTTCTGCATCAAGTTAATCTTTCTATGAAAACAACATGAACTACGAAACATCTCCAATAGTAGCAGAGATGTATTTTAAGGCCAATCAGATTTTTGATATGAGGACTCTCTCCAATGTTCACAATCCCTTGAGTTTTTATATTCCTGTATGTATAGAAAAGTGTGTGAAAATGCTTTGAAAGGAGCCTTTTCATTCTGTTTCAGTTAGAACAAGGTGGAAAGCACCTTGAGGTTTTGTTATCTATTTTAAATAGCTAAATTGATAAATCTCCCATGCAGTTACATAAATGGAATGTACGTTATTTTACTTGCTTAATCAGTGTGATATTTGTTTAAATTTTGTAACTATTTACCTCAAAGCACAAAATACTTGTCTTCATTTTCAGCTCCCCAACTAGTGATTTTATTCTGTTGCACAGCAACCTTAAAGAGATCAGTGCCATGCACACATACACACATAATTAAAATTTAATTCATTTTCCACTTTCCTCCTTTCTTTTCTCCCAACTGCTAGTATTATCTAAAAAGAAATTCATGGTGTATTTTAACTATACCTCTAGTAGCCTCTTTCATTACATTAGTGTGCCACAGAAAATGCAGGAAGCGCCAACTTGAGTTGGAACTAATTCACTGAATTAATAAATACATCTAAATGGATGATCCATTTTCTTCCATTTTAATTAGAAATATTGCTCCATTATCTTAGAAGTACACAACTCTGATGCTTATAGTGGAATGTTGAGAGTTCATTTCAACAGAGACCAGGCCAGGTGTTGAAAGATGGGCAAAATAAGGGTGAAACTACATTGGATTACATTAAAAATAATTTAATTGGAAAATTTAATATTATTATTCCTCTTGAATTCAATAGTTTCTCCATTCTAATACATAAGGGAATGTATTTAGTAATACAGTTAAATTAAAAGGAATCAGTTCATGGTCACCTGCTGCTACATATGTACCATAAAAAGATTATAGCAAGATTTAATTAAAGGCTTATCACAGATCTTACTTACAGCATAAGGTTTATGTAATATGGGCGAAAGAATTGGAAATAAAATTGGGATGGTACATGACCCAGCAAAATTTCATTAATGCATAGCTCAACATAGGTTTGCAATTTATCACTTTTTAGGATGACAATGTTCTAATTGCTTATGGTGCAAAAAATAAAGAAAACAATCTTGACACTGCCAGTCTTCGAGAAGAAATACATAAGCATATAGATAATCCTTGGAAAAGTTCTGTCTAGAATAGGTTTGCCTATACTTCTAGATGGGCAAGGATAAGAAC
>NW_015403299.1:0-3321 GCF_001527695.2 Protobothrops mucrosquamatus
TCCCACATATTCTCATTCAGAGGCTACATACCACAGTATGCTCAACACTACAGGTAATCCTCGACTTACAACCATTCATTTAGTGACTGTTTGAAGTTGCAACAGCACTGAAAAAAGTGACATGAAAATTTTCACACATACACATTTATTACAGCATCACAGTCAAATGATCAAAATTCGGATGCTTGGCAACTGACAGATATTCATGACTGTTGCAGTAAGTCAATGAGAAAACCTTATTCACTTAATTTAACAACTGCACTGATTCACTTAACTGTGGCAAGAAATGTAAAATGAGGTCAATAACTGTCTTGCTTAGCAATGGAAATTTTGGATTCAGTTGTGGTCATAAATAGAGGACTATCTGTACAAGTGCTTTTGATGCTGAGATTTGACTGTGAAATGGAAGTTATAATGGAAACCGATGACTTCATTCAGTTGGGAGAATAAAATCCCAGTGTACCCAGAGCATACAGTGATGAACACTGCAATGCTAGCCCTTTTCATTCATTGCTGATGAATCAAGACTTCTTTAGATTTGCTGGAGAGGAGAATTCAGAGTAGGAGTTCTTGGATAGGTGTATATAAACAAGGAGATCAAGAAAGATGTAAGTCAACTATGCATATTTAGGGTCATTTTCTTCAGAATGCATGACTTCCATTTGATGTATGGAAGTCAAGAAAGGGATGGCTTCCATGAGTAAAGCCATGAGCTATTCGTTGTTTTCTTTAGGATTAGGGGATCTGAATGGAATGCATGGATCACTCTCATTGCAAGACTAAAGGATTCCAATGGCATGTGGTTTGCATTACTAAACATCTCAGTGTCCTGTGTCTGAAATGAACAGAGTCACCCTTGGCTTTTCATATTAACTTGCACACAGCAATGGGCAATAGAGCAACTGTAGGGAAACTCCATATGAATTAATTTACAATTGCCATAGTATCATGCCATGTTACATAGGGGCTGGTGTAAACCTTGAGGCAGTACTAAAAGGAAAGAAATGGGATGTGGTGTTGAATAATGCTTATCAAAATGAAGCCTTTCCACGAGTTCTAGAAATAATCATGCAACTAGTTTCTTTAGATGGGGTGGCCATTCCAGAGAAAGATACTGTATTAAGAAAAAAATTAGGAAAAATTATATCATTAAAATGATATAATTATTAATCTTATGGTAAAAGTTGAATGTATTTTATCTGTACCAAAGAAAGTTTGAAACTGTTCTTTTTCTTTCTTTTTAAACTTTTTCTTATTGCACTAATTTTGCTTTCTGTCTGATTTTCTTTCTCTTCAACTTTGTCTCTACCTGTGTATTTTTATTCTTGTATTTGAAATTTAGTAAAATTGTGTTTTAAAAAAGAGAAAAACAAGGTCATATGATATATCACATTCAGTGTTTTCCCAAGATATTCCTTTAATGTTAAAGTTGCCATTTCCAGAAAAGAAAGTTCTTTCAGTAACAACAGTGTGGAATCTGTTTATGTAGTCCATAAGAGTCATGCAATCACTAGTATAAATAAACTTTGTATTTATCTAGATTTATAAGATTTCATCAGATAATCTGCAGTTCTCATACCTATGGATAATCATATTTAGTAATTTACTTATTTCTTCACTTATTAAAAAAATATTGACTTTTCTTTACAAATTCATTCCTACCCCATTCAAAAAAAACACACCTCACCCACTTCATTAGATTCATAATAAGTATAATCAACATACATAAGAACAGTGCCACAGTATAGTAGTCTGATGTTGCCTTTGTTATCTATGCCTCTTCAACCCTTGGCATCGTTTTTGTGTTGAAAAATTAACTAAGCATTACTGATACCAATCAGCAATGTGCATCATTTATTAAAAAGTTCCATTCAGTTGCTTCCAGGTCAACATTAGCCACTATCATTAATATTTATATCTTTGCCTTCCCATATATCACTTTATATTTCAACTTCCTAGTGTGTACTCAAGACGGTGAATTTCTAAAGAACTGTTCAATAATTAGTCCTGTTCACCCTATGAGAAAATGTTTGTGCTTTCTTTTCTTAATCTAATTCTTTAGTGAGAAAACAATGTCATTATAATGAGACATGCAGTCTATATCTGAGTTGAGTGAAAACATGTGAAAAAGATACTTCATTGCACAAAACAGTCCAGACATAGCATTTGACTGCATTGCATTAAAGTGGGGTTTTCTTCCCTAGAATGCCACAGCTGCCTTTTGCAACTTCTGTGCAATCCTGGGAAAAGATGGGTTTAATTTAAATTGCAGAGAGGTGCTAATTTTTCACCTTTGGACCCCAAAGCACTTTTCAGCCCAGTAGAGTAGACATGTCAAACTCGTGACGTCACGTGATGGCGTGTGACGTATTGGAGCTTTTCCCCCATTGCTGGCAATGGGGTGGGTGCAGTTTCCTTGTGATGCGGGCTGGCAGTTTGACACCCCTGCAGTAGAGTCTTGGAAGGAGACTCAGATTCAGTTCCCTTATTAGCCACAATGCTGTAGTCTGACTTAAAGATTATTAAAGGTTTCTTTTGAGAATAAAAGGGAGAACCATATGTGCTGCCTTGAACTTCTTAAATGAAGGGAGGAATAAAAATAGAATAAACATAAAGCAACTTTTGCAAGAAATTTGATTTGTCAACATGTGTGCTTATTACAGAACTAGCAGATTTGCTTTAAATAATCTGTATAAATTCTATTGCAAAATTATATGCAGGAAAAACAGGAAATGTTTTTGGGTGATCTCAGCTAAATTTCAGTCATAATAGACTGGAAAATGAAATGAATGTTTATTTAAACTGTAATAAAGCATTCGGGGCTTTTTAAAAAGAAACATATGCTTCAGTTTTTATTTAACTTATGATTTTACAACTGAATTGTTCTCCTTTTGATTGTGTTCTATTGATGGATGAAACATATTCAAATATGAATACATTCTGCAAATCAAGTATGTGTATGTATGTGATGGGATAGAGTATGACATGAAGACAATTAAAGTTGTCTTTAATTGTCTTCATGTCAATTGTCTTCATGTCTGGGGGTCTCAACCGGGGTGGCGGTTGAGACCCCCAGACTTATAGTCATGGGGGATTTCAATCTGCCATCAGTGGGCGAAACATCGGCGGCAGCTCAGGAGTTCTTGGCTTCCATGACGGCCTTGGACTTGACCCAATTAGTGCATGCCCCCACTCACACGGGAGGACACACACTGGATCTAATTTTTGTCTCTGGCCAGTGGCAGAATGATCTGGAAACAGGGGAGGTAGTCATTGAGCCCCTGTCATGGTCAGATCATTCACTCCTGAAGATGGACTTCC
>NW_015403300.1:0-3320 GCF_001527695.2 Protobothrops mucrosquamatus
AGACTCTAGAAAGAGTACAGAGAAGAGCAACAAAGATGATTAGGGGACTGGAGGCTAAAACATATGAGGAACGGTTGCTGGAATTGGGTATGTCTAGTTTAACGAAGAGAAGGACGAGGGGGGACATGATAGCAGTGTTCCAATATCTCAGGGGCTGCCACAAAGAAGAGGGAGTCAAGCTATTCTCCAAAGCGCCTGAAGGCAGGACAAGAAGCAACAGATGGAAACTAATCAAGGAGAGAAGCAACCTAGAACTAAAGAGAAACTTCCTGACAGTTAGAACAATTAACCAGTGGAACAACCTGCCTCCAGAAGCGGTGAATGCTCCAACACTGGAAGTTTTTAAGAAGAGACTGGACAGCCATCTGTCCGAAATGGTGTAGGGTTTCCTGCCTGAGCAGGGGGTTGGACTCGATGACCTCCAAAGTCCCTTCCAACTTTATTATTATTATTATTATTATTATTATTATTATTATTATTATTGTTGTTGTTGTTGTTGTTGTTGTTGTTGTTGTTAAGTAAAAAATGGAGGCCCAACCATTTTTGACATGCTGCTTCTCCCCAGAAGTCAATCCTTGGCTTACCCTTTCTCTATCCGATAAGATTCAAGTTGGCATGTTAGAGGTTCTCCTTCAACCAAAAATGTACTGTATATTCTTCCCTGGATTTTAACCAGGTTTGCTTAATATTCTTGAAAATTCAGAATTAATTTCAACTGTTTTGGAAATTTCAATGGTTGATAAAGTTGCTATCTCAGCTGTGATTTTTTTTTCCCCCTCACAGCCTCGATGGCTGCTATTGTTGCTGTTGTTTCTTCCTTTATAACAGCCTGAAAAACTCCACCAACTGGATCCAGCATCTTTAGAATGTAGGCTTTAATTCTCTGCCCACATTTGTCTCTCCCCACACTTTCAGCCAGGAATTTGTGGCAAGTAACTAAAATTGAACTCACGGGTTCTTTCATATCATTACTCATTCCTGGATTAATGCCATCAATAGTAAGCCGTCTCTTATCTCTTTGGCAGAAGCAACCCTGTCTATATAGAAAGTGTTGAAACCTGAGCAGGTTGAGAAGAGACAGAAGGCAGGAGAGTATCTTATTTATTTGTTTCTTAAAAAGACTTTTTTTTTTTTTTTTGCTCATCGGAATGTATTATGCAAAAGCAATGAATTGTTTAAGAGTTGCTTTGGACTTGGGGGTTAAGGAATAAAAGCTTCTCTTTCACCAACATTGTGAAATAGTCCAACTTATTCCTAGGCCAGAGCAGAGCTATTCCTTACAAATTTCCAAACTCTCCCTTTTACTTCTTTACTTCCAAATGCTTCTTTCACCCTTCACACGGACACTTTCACACAGAGAATTCTACGTCCATGTGAAAGCAGTTCTGTGTTTCTACAATAGCACTGAGCCTGCTATATTTCTGGCTCTGTTGCAAAGTTACTGAAAATTCTGGGAAACTTGCTCGCTTGTTTAAGTCACTCTTTGTTTCTCTACTGGAGATTTGGGTTTTTTATGGGCAGCCCTAGCAGGATGGCTTTGCAGCTATCCCGATAGACAGGATGAGCAGAGATGAAGTCAGCAAAAAAAAATTATTACTTTATTTCTTTTCTTCTTTTCTTCAGGACCAGATGAGTTGCTACTTCTTTTTCCTTTTGTGTGAAATAGGAAGAGGTGAGGGGACTTTTATTGTACAAGGACCTGCATCCGCTGAGGACCGATGGAAAGTTGGGCTTCCTATCCTTGTTTCAAGCAGGCACAAATAAAAACAGAGCTTATTTTCAAAGCGGTTTTTTTTTTGAAGGTTGGAAAATGAAAAAAGTGATAGAAAAGGGCCCTTAGGTTTCTCAAAGGCAACAGCCAGCATGAAACATCGGGGAAGAGCCAGGAAAGAGGATTTTCTACCTTTTCCTTTCCAAAAGATTGCATCAGTCAAAGGGCCTTGGGCAGCTGCCTTGGGATTCCCATATGGGTGGCTTAAACAAATAAAAGCGGAGGATCGTGGACTGGCTGGCTAGGAAAGACTGAAGGGAAATTATTTTGCATCTAAGCTTTCTGTTTGAAAATAATTGAGAAGCCTAATGCTAATTTCTTCTTTGAAGCAAACCTCAAAGCCCTCTGAAATACATATTCTGAGCAGAAATACATATTCAGGTGGCATTTCTATTCAACTACTATAGTCCTCCCTCCCTTCCCTCCCTCCATCCCTCCCTCCATCTTAAGCCTTTTAAACCACATTGCGTACTGTTTTCCTGCCTTCAGACCTCTCTCTTGGCTTTATTGCTAGAGTTTAATTCCCATGATCCTGTTGTCCCCCCCCCAATCATCTTTGTTTAAAATGCAATTTGATGTACAAACAGCGTAAATTCTCCAGCAAGCCTGGAAATCTGTGGGGAAGCATCACGCCAACAGCACCACGCTGGCCAGTTCCCTCTGTAATTGAATCTTCAAACTCTGCCTGACAAACAAAAGACAAGAGAAAAATGAAACATTGGTTCAGGTGCAGAGACAGCGGCCTAGTTAAAAAGGAAAACTCTCCAGAGAACAGTTGGAGGTTGGAGTTTCTCCCCAGCTTTGAGAGCTTCTATCTTGAATGCTATGCTGAAAAATGAACCATGGAAAAATCATGGTCTAGGCCAGGGGTGTCAAACTCAATTTCATTTAGGGCCGCATCAGCATTGCGGTTGCCCTCGGGGGGGCGGTGGGTGCGGCCAGGGTGGGTGCGGCCTACTGGGTGGGCGTGGATGGAATGGGTGTGGCCTACTGGGTGGGCATGGTCAGCTCTACATCATTCGTGTCAAGGGTGCCTGTGGGGGACTGGGCAGGAGTGGGACAGATCTGAGGGTCTCTGGCAGAAAGGAGTGGGACCAGGGCAGAGCCCATTAAGCCGGATATGTGAAATAGGCGATGGTTCATTTCTTCATTCCTCATAAAGGGTGACACCTCCCCAGCATGCACCCGGGGGGGGGGGCAATGCGGCAGGGGCTGGTTCCTCACTGTTTCCAGATGGCCTTGTGGAGCTAAAACTGAATGCATTTCAGCATAGATGGCCACCACAAAATTGTACATTGGCTCTTGGCCGGCCTGGGCCAGGGCCAAGGCAGTGGGGGCCATTCCCTCACTGTTTCCAGGATGGCTTCATGGGCCACATGAAACCACTTCGCGGGCCGCATCCGGCCCCCGGGCCTTGTGTTTGACATGTCTGGTCTAGGTTGAACATGGATTGGCTGCCTTGAAATGCTTCTGCCCCGCTGTAGCAATTCATTGCTGAAGTCCCTTGTCTCCTGCCTCCTGGACAGAGAGACCCAAGCCGTTTCCTCAC
>NW_015403301.1:0-3320 GCF_001527695.2 Protobothrops mucrosquamatus
AGGAAGGAAGGAAGGAAAAGGGAGGGAGGAAGGGAGGAAGGAAGGAAGGAATGGAGGGAGGGAATAAGGAATGGAGAGAGGAAGGGAAGGAAGGAAGGAAGGAAGGAAGGAAGGAAGGAAGGAAGGAAGGAAGGAAAAGGGAGGGAGGAAGGGAGGGAGGAAGGAAGGAATGGAGAGGGAGGGAGGAATGGAGAGGAAGGAAAAGGGAGGGAGGAATAAAGAGGAAGAAGGAAGGAAGGAAGGAAGGAAGGGAGGGAGGAAAAGGGAGGGAGGAAGGAATGGAGGGAGGGAAGAAGGAAGAAGGAAGGAATGGAGAGGGAGGGAGGGAATAAGGAATGGAGAGAGGGAGGGAAGAAGGAAGGACGAAGGAAGGAAGGAAGGAAAAGAGGGAAGAATCGAGGGAGGGAGGGAATAAGGAAGGAAAGGAAGGAAGGAAGGAAGGAAGGAAGAAGGAAGGAAGGAAGGAAAAGAGAGAAGAATCGAGGGAGGGAGGGAGGGAATAAGGAAGGAAAGGAAGGAAGGAAGGAAGGAAGAAGGAAGGAAGGGAAGGGGAGAGAGAGACAAGAATGAATGAAGGGAGGGAGGGAGGAAAGATATAGCCTGGCTCTTAAAGCAGAACAATTCTCCAAATCCACCTCATGATACATTTAAAAGAATGCAGTTCATGCTTATTCATTAAAATTCCACTGTCAAAATCCCCTCTAATAACCTTTCCGGACACGCTGGGTGGGGAATTCTGGGAGTTGAAGTCCACCCTGCACATTCAAGAAATAACACCTACAAATGTTCCTTTGCCAAACAAAGTCTGTACCGTAACCCTCAGCTGCTTGGAGTTGTTGTTTTTTTTGTTTTACACCTGCCAGGAAGTTCGTTAGACTTGAGATCTCTTTGGGTGTGAATCTGCCCAGAGGACGCTTTACAAGATCTGAACGGATCCCACCCAGCTGCTTACCTTGTCTGACAAGCGATGTGCTCCAGCCACTTCAGGTGCTGGCGCCAAGGCGTATTTTGCCTGCAGAGCAGAGTCTGTCCTACTTGCCTTCTCTGGAAACGACACAAAGACCCAAAAGGTAGATTCACACAACCTTCCACCCACCTTTTCCAGACTAAGCTAACACCAACCTGGACTAGACCAGGTTGAGTATTTTGTGAGTCAAAGGACTGGGAGGAACAACCATTCCTTCTGCGTTCTGGGTGAGCCTGTAAGTCATCCCCACAAACGCGTCCCCCGTGGTTGTGTGAACCCAGCAATTCCATCTGGTAAACCTGGGTAGTTTGCTTGTCAAACGCAGCCAATGTTTGCGTGTTTCGAAGCAAAAAGTGGGGGGGGGACTGGGCTCTCTGTAGCAGGCTGGTGGAAAAGCAACAGTTGGCACAAGTTTATGGATGATTGGAGACAGAAAGTTTCATATTTTGCAGAAATGGCAAAAATATCCGCATACCTGAAGGATCAATATCAAGAGAAATTTATTCTGGTATGGAGAAGATGGATAGATTATATTCAGAGAAAATATGAAATGAACAATTACCATATAGCTTTTGATTAATTATGGCTACTTATGAATATTTTTATATATAATTTATATATATAGTTCATCGTTAAGGTGATTGTATGTTAGAGTTAAAGTAAGTTTATACTTGTTTACATTATGGTCGGGTTGTTTGGGTTACATTTGGATTATTATATGTTTAATCCTGTACTCAGCTCTGGGAAGTCGGGGGGGGGGGAGGGGGAAGGGGATTATGGGATTAAAATTATAAAAATTGATGTATTTATATGTTATAGGTAAATAATAACTGTATTAAAAAGAGGAGATGCTCAGCTGGCATCCCAATCTGCACTCGAAGAGGCGGTTAAGAAGGGAGAGGGGATGAAGTTAGGTCAGTGGTGGCGAACCTATGGCACGGGTGCCAGAGGCGGCACTCAGAGTCCTCTCTGTGGGCACGCGCACCGTCGCCCCAGTCCTAGGCCTTCAGCTGGGTTTTATAAAACCTTTTCGCTTTAGGCCTCCGCCACCATGTGCAAAAAAAAAAAAGGTTCAATCAATCAGTCAATTTCAACTTCTTGCAGGAAAAAAAAGATCTCGCAAAGTTGGAATTGATTGATTGAACTTTTTAGTCCTACCCAGTCTGCCGTTACCACCGCAGCGATGCCCAGCCAATGGGCCACACCCACCCGGCACTCGATGATGCATAAGTGGGTTTTGGGTTGCAGTTTGGGCACTCAGTCTCTAAAAGGTTTGCCATCACTGAGTTAGGTGGAAAGGAGGAAGGAGGAGAGGTTGTGGGTTTAGAGGGAGGAAGGACAGGAAAGTGAATGAGGGTGGAGGCAAGGCGGGGACTGCCGAGCGTCTCCGAAAATGCACTGATTTGGATTATTTTTTATTGCTTGTATATGTAAATGCATCATATTAGTATTTGTTGTTTAATTACAAAAATTAATAAAATTTTATTAAAAAAAAAAAAAGTTTAGTCAAGATGCCCATCACTTTGCCAGTTTCTTTGGCAGCCCACGTGTGCCCAAACTGCCACCGGGCAGGACGGGAAGAGCAAATCCATCTTTGGTTTTTGATTTGTGGAAAGGAAGGTGTAAAAAACGGGGCTCCCCAGTTTTGTTGGGGGGTGCACAGAAAAATACGCAGTCGTGGGGCTGGATAGTGCCCTAAAAAAAATAAAAATCCTCGCCCGCTTTTAAATTCGTACCCGGTTTTTAATTCATCCTTGCCCTTTTAAAAAAATGTTAAATCGTATGTATACTGATTTTATCTTTGGATATTTTATCTGTACTTTGCCCAGAGTCCCTCTGTGAGGGAGATGGACGGTTTTAACATTTGATAAGTAGGTAGATGGGTAGATACACACACACACACACACACACACACACACACACACACAGGTGATGGAAAGATAAGATAGGTAGGTGATTAGATAGACAGATTACATAGATATAGGTAGATGATAAGACAGACAGCTTAGATATAGGTAGGGTGATAGATGTTGATGAGACAGACAGACTGACAGATAGATAGAATCCCAGGACTGGAAGCGACTTCAGAGGTCATCTAGTCCAACCCCCTGCTCAGGGCAGGAAACTTTATACTATTCAGGACAAATGGCTGTCCAGTCTTTTCTTGAAAACTTGCAGTGATCAAACACCTAGATAGATAGATAGATGATAGATAGATAGATAGATAGATAGATAGATAGATAGATAGATAGATAGATAGATAGATAGATAGATAGATAGATGATAGATAGATAGATAGATAGATGAGAGAGAGAGAGAGAGAGAGAGAGAGAGAGAGAGAGAGAGAGAGAGA
>NW_015403302.1:0-3319 GCF_001527695.2 Protobothrops mucrosquamatus
CTTGTCCTGCCTTCAGGTGCTTTGGAGAATAGCTTGACTCCCTCTTCTTTGTGGCAGCCCCTGAGATATTGGAACACTGCTATCATGTCACCCCTCGTCCTTCTCTTCATTAAACTAGACATACCCAATTCCAGCAACCGTTCCTTATATGTTTTAGCCTCCAGTCCCCTAATCATCTTTGTTGCTCTTCTCTGTACTCTTTCTAGAGTCTCAGCATCTTTTTTACATCGCGGTGACCAAAACTGGATGCAGTATTCCAAGTGTGGCCTTACCAAGGCATTGTAAAGTGGTATTAACACTTTATGTGATCTTGATTCTATCCCTCTGAAGTCTTCACATGATGTGTCTGAAATAGGATAATTTGAGCCTGGACATTGGTGCCTCAACTGGGTTTTAAGAACTTCATGGAGGCTCAACCCACACTAAACTTTGGCATTTTTCTTGACTGCTACTTTCTTTATTGACAATCCTAAAAGGCACAGGCTCTCCACCACTTCAATATCTTTATTGTCAGTTCTGGTTGCTTTACCTGTTGTTATTAGTTTGATCTTTTTTATATTTAATCTCAGTCCCACTTCTTTCATTGTGTTCCTTGAATTTCATTTCCAGACCTTTCAAATCCTTTGCATTTTCAGCTATTAAAATAGCATCACCAGCATAGCACAGGCTATCAATGTTACTTTCTCCAATCTTAAAACCATGTTCTTCTTCACCTTACTCCAGCTCCCTTAATATATATTCAGCATGTAGTTAAATATACAAGAGAGTATATTGTTTTACTCCTTTCCCACTCTGGAACCAGTCTGTTTCAGCATGTTTACTACAGATTGTGGTTTCCTATTCTGTGTACAGATTTTTCATGAGGACAATGCGATGTTCTAAGATTCCCATTTTCCTAAACACACTCCTCTATTCTACAGTTTGACATGATCAACACAATTTAATCAATGAAGTACATATGGATTTATTTTTTGCATTCTTTGGCCTTTTCAATTGGCCAGTATGTATCAACAATAATGGCTCATATTCCTTGGCCTTTTCTAAAGTGAACTTGAACATCTAGCATCTTTCTTTCCATGTAGGATTCTAATTTGTGTAGGATGATCTTCTAGGCAATTTTCATCATTTGTTCTGATATCTACTTTTTTTCTGTTTCTTGTTCTTTGGCAATCTTTTTCCATATTCTTCCTTAATAATTTTAAAATTTTCATTCCACAGTTCCTATGGTTCTCTATTTGACAAAGCTCAGAACTTCAAAACAATTCCCAATGTTCTCTTTGAAAATTGTGGTTATATGTTCAAAATCGTATCATGGAAACTGGTTACTTCTGTTCTCCCACTTTGAGTCTGACTCTCACTTTGACAATCTTGACTTGGAATGTGAACATAAGGAGTTTGTAAGCTTTTTGTAAGCTGTCCCACAGACATCTCCTCGCTATTACAACTGAGCTATTCTACTTCCTTGTACCAACACTATATTCAATTTGATTTCTATGTACTCCATCTGGTAATATCCAGGTACATAGATATTGTTTGGCCTCTTTGAACGTGCTGTAGTATCTGCAATAAATAAATCATTGGATTGGCAAAAACTGATACATCATGCTCTGCTTCAGTTATATTTCGATAAATATACAGATGGCTTAACTTGTCTCCATTTTAAGAAAAATATTCTTAGGACTTTCAAAGGAATAGCAATATTAGTCCACTAAACAGCAATTAAATTAGTAATACCCCCAGAAAAATAAATACAGTAGGATTATGCCTTCGTCATCCATAATTTGCCGCACCAAGTTTATACATCAAAATATAAAATCATACTTTTATACAAGTTTTTATTTTAGTATTGGTTATTGGGTAATTCCAATGAGTGCCAACAATACATATAACTTAATTCCACAATTAAATAACACTACAAAAGTGGAAAAAAATCACATGCAGCTACATTTTCCTCACTGAACAAAATGTTTAAAATCTGTTTAAAAGTTATAAAAATATGTATTTGACATCTCAGTGAGCTGTGATTGGTCAAGTTCATGTGACAAAACCGACTTCTGATCCTTGGATCTGAGTTTGGAGAATGTAACAATTTACTAATTTACTAATAATTTGCTAATACTAAAATAGAAATTGGTGATCCATTCTTTCAAAAACACATTGAAAAACAACATAGAATTGTAACACTGGACAAAGCCTATAATGTCTCAGGAGAAAGAATAGAGCAATAGTGGAACAGTGGTTAGAATGCAGTACTGCAGGCTACTTCTGCTGACTGCTGGCTGCCGGCAGTTCGATTCTCACTGGCTTAAAGTTGACTCAGCCTTCCATCCTCATGTTGGTAAAATGAGGACCCAGACTGTTGGGGACAACATGCTGACTCTATAAACTGCTGAGAGAGGGATGTAAAGCACTGTGAAGTGGTATATAAGTCTAAGTGGTATTGCTATTGCTATTTTTGATACCTAGTGAACCCTTTTAAGCGTGGCTAGTAAAATTTAAGTCGAGTAAAATAAGCAGTAAATTAAAAGCCCAATAGTAGTGAGAAATTACTAACTCAGAAATTCTAAACAGAAACAGTAAGTTCAGTGGGATTTATCTCTCAACCAGAATAAGATTGCAGCTTTAAACACTAAAACAAACGATATATTACAACAACAGAGAAAAAAGTTCAAAGAAATACAAAAAGGGGAAAAAATGAACACATTATGCCAGCAATGTAAATCTATAATTAATGTCATATATGCTCCTTCTTTTATTGTTCTGCTATTGCTCTGGATTTATTTTGTTGTAATTTACTTTCCATGTGATCATACAATAAATAGCTTTGGAATGCTACTGAGAAACTTCACTGACATTTCTGCTTTGTAATTTTCCTGGAAATAGAAATAGAAAAATAGAAAATAGAAAAAAGAAATAGATCAGGAAATTTATTCATACTTTTTTCCTTTCAGGAATATGTTCAGTTGATGAGCTGCCAAATTAATAATGAATTTGTTTTTGTAATCTTAAAAATCCTTATGAGGAACTACACAATACCAAAATAGCAACAATTAATTTTAACAAGGAATTTTGGCATATTTGAATATAAATAAAAACAGCCAAAATGTATTATCAGCAAACACTACTACAATATGAAGGCATGGTAAATAACATATTTTGAAATTACATTTGTACGCAATGTTATTTTAAAATAGCACTTACAAAGCATTATTGAGATAACAAGATATGTTGCAATAAAACTGAAATTACTAACAAGGGAACACATCCTGCAATTTTATAAATAAAAACAGAACAGAAGTTTGGAAACAAGTAATATAAC
>NW_015403303.1:0-3319 GCF_001527695.2 Protobothrops mucrosquamatus
AGAAGAAGAAGAAAAAGAAGAAGAAGAAGAAGAAGAAGAAGAAGAAGAAGAAGAAGAAGAAGAAGAAGAAGAAGAAGAAGAAGAAGAAGAAGAAGAAGAAGAAGAAGAAGAAGAAGAAGAAGAAGAAGAAGAAGAAGAAGAAGAAGAAGAAGAAGAAGAAGAAGAAGAAGAAGAAGAAGAAGAAGAAGAAGAAGAAATCTGCAGAGAGGGCAAAACTTTCATTAGACTAAAAAACAATAACTATATATTTATGGCTGATTGGGAACCCTTTGTATTTTGTGTGAAACAGGGGGAAAAAGCAAAAGCAATCATGATTTGTGGTTTTGATGCTCAGAAAAAACTGGATAACAGAAAAAACTGAGCAAATAAATTGGAAAATTCTTTCTAATTCTTTCTGTCTCTCTTTCTGCACTTTTCCTTTTCTTCTTTCTTTCTTTGCTTTTTTTTTAATCTTTATTAGTTTGTATTAGGGTTTTTGTTTTTTGAAAAACATTTATATCTAAACACATATACACATAGGAATTGATTGCTTCTGAAATATATTATAGGCTGCTAAATGGTTTAATTCAATTAACTGAAGACAGCTAGCCTACCTTTGACACTTTGGGCATCTCGAAGTAAATCCATGACTTCTCTTTCAACTTCTTTCAGTCTGTCTTCAAAAGCCTGGTCAGTTATAATGTCATCACCTGTTCCTATGTTAGCTATAAGATTTTCCAGATCGCGCAGCCTCCCCCGTTGCTCCTCAACCTGAACAAATGAGACAACAGGGAACAACAAATCGATAAGACAACTACACAGCTTTAGAAGGCTCCAGATAAAAAAAAGGATGAACAAAAAGATGTTGAAAATATGCAAAGTGGTTCAGGGAAGAATATACAGATTCCTGGAGCTGTTAGAATTGAGACTGATGTAGCTTTTGTATTATTCCTGTTGCTGCTGTTGCTTTTAAGTAGGCAACATTATATTTTTTGCCAGTAGAACATTTCTGTGCCAAGCACAAACACATATCCTATTAATTTTCCCCATTATAAAAATAGGCAACCTCTAAATTGGCAAAATTAGCTATAAACTGGCAAATTTTGTTATCGGTATGACCTTATCTTTCACCAATCTGTAACATGCAGGACATTCTTGACAACCAGGCCAGGATCGATTGTAGAAGTAGTTTTCTTCACACTGGTCACAGCGGATTCCCACAAAGCCTTCTCTGCACTCACAATGACCGTCTTCTTTGCACTGAAGGGAACGGGAACCTTCCGGGTTACAGTCACAAGCTGAGGGAACACAAGGCATTTAAATAACGATTAGGGAAGAGGCACACGAAAAAAGAACAGTGTGAAAAATCTTTAATCTTGGGATATCTAGAAGACCAATGAATTAACCTCTTTCAAACGTCAATGGATTGGTGCTACTAGTACACCGTGGCCTTTAGCTACTAGGAAAATCTTTGCATTGCTCACTTTTACCTGTTAAATGGGAGCCAGAAATTGTACATATAGTACAGGTAGCCCTCAATTTACAACAGTTCATTTAGTCACTGTTCAAAGTTACAACAGCAGTGAAAAGGTGACTTATGACCATTTTTTCACACTTACAACCATTACTGCCTCTCCATGATCACATGGTCAAAATTCAGATGTTTGGCAACTAACTCATATTTATGACAGTTGCAGTGTCCTGGGGTCATGTGATTACCTTTTGCGACATTCTGACAAGCAAAGCCAGATTCCTTTAACAATCATGTCACTGACTTAAGAACTGCAGGGGTTCACTTAACGACTGTGGCAAGGAAAGTCATAAAATGGGGCAAAATTCACTTAACAAATGTCTCGCTTAGCAACAGAAATTTTGGACTCAATTGAAGTCAGAAGTCGAGGACTACCTATTTATGGAAGGTTCCAGCTCTTCTGAAAGACAAAGTGGAACAAGGAAAGACTCTCTGATGTTGTTGTTGTGAACACAGCTTTCTGAAGCAACAATGATAGAAAGCAGTCTTTAAGTGAATCACCGCAGTTGATAAGTTAGTAACCCAGTTGTTAAGTGAATCTGACTTCCTCACTGATTTTGCTTGTCAAATCACCTGACCTAAGTATGAGTCAGTTGTCAAGCATCTGAATTTTGATCACATGATCTTGGGGATGCTACAAAGTTCGTAAGTGTGGAAAACGGTCACAAGTCATTTTTTTTCAGTGCCATTGTTACTTTGAACGGCCACTAAATGAACTGTTGTAAGTGGAGGACTACCTGTACTCACATGAAGGGGAGGTTTATTATATTATCCTGCCCAAAAACAGCTTTGGGACAGGAACTCCCAAAATTTCCATCCAGACTAGTTTGCTAGTTTGGACTTTGTAGCAGTTGCTGTCCTAAAACATCTTGCGGAAATACAGTTGAAGAAGTCTTCCGTATGACATGCCAAGAAAATAACAAGCAGTGAGGGATCCTGTCTAACCCTGGTGGCTCATTTTTTTATCCTGTCTGATTCACCATTCTATCATGAATATAGACTTACCATGTGTTACTTTACTATTAAAAAACAATGATGCAGCAAATGTATCTGTAAATAGTCTGATTCAATGCGTCATACCTGTCCCACCTAGCCTCAGTTAGGGCGTGCCTCTCAGTGATTTTCAAACATATCTACATCTCTATCTATATATCTGGTAGTCAGACATGCAAGATTCATAATCGTTTTGCACCTTTAAGGCACTGCGTTTGAAGAAATTTAACAAACTGAGCTACTTATACAGATAGTCCTCGACTTACAACCACCACTGAGTCCAAAATTTCTCTTGCTAAGTGAGACAGTTGTTAACCGAGTTTTGCCCCATTTGATGACCTTTCTTGCCACAGTTGTTAAGCGAATTGCTGAAGTTGTTAGATCAGTCACACGGTTGTTAAGTGAATCAGGCTTCCCCACTGATATTGCTGGTCAGACGTTCGCAAAAGGGGATCACATGACCCTGGGACGTTGCAACCGTCGTAAATATGAACCACTTGCCAAGCATCTGAATGTAAATCACGTGTGAAAAATGGTCATAAGATCCCTTTTTTTAGTGCCAAGCAAAGTCAATAGGGAAGCCAGATTTGCTTAACAACGTCATTCACTTAACAACAGCAGTGATTTGCTGAACAACTATGGCATAAAACTCAGTTAACAACTGCCTTGCTTAGCAATGGAAATTCTGGGCTCAATTATGGTCTGACAAAAGCAAATGTTTGCTCTACATTTTTGTCGTATAAAATAATGTTCACATTCAAAGTTATATTTGTTATTGCTGTAATTTATAGTATTGGTCCAAATACCAGTTCCACT
>NW_015403304.1:0-3318 GCF_001527695.2 Protobothrops mucrosquamatus
CTCTGAGGATAAAATTTCCTCCCACACAATACCATATTGTCGTGCAAGTGGCCAAAGCTATCACAGGCTAAGGGGGCTAATATGCAAGCTAAGAAAGAAATATAAAGTGGAGCTGGCATCTGAGCCCTAGATACAAATCCATACTTGTATTTCCCCCCCTCCCGCTCTAAATAGCAAACAATTTTGAGAGGGATTGGTCGAAGTAGATAAAATAGTGGGCCAGATTTATTGGTTGATGATATCTATAGTTCCAGATTAAAGTTCTCTGGCACTGGAGTTGAAAAAAGGAAAGCAGCTATATAAGAAGTGCTTTATTCATCTCTTTTCCCCATTCCTTCGTAAATATCTCCTTTGAGAAATGCAGTTATTCTCTCTAGGTTGTACAAGGTTGTTGGTATGGTACTCTGGAGATTACAGAGAACTGCTTTTATGAATTCAAAATTCACTGGAGCAAACGGTCCCCTCAGCATAGTTTTCTTCATCGCATTCAAATGCTGATAGTATTTAAGAAGAGAGAATTTCATTATTTAATTTATTGACTGGATGCTCTGGTTGTCCTTCCAAAGGAAGCTTGACAAATGGGCAGTATTGATTAATCTTGGTTTATAATAGTTCTCAGATAAATAGAAAGGGGTGTCCAGTTGCTTAGAGGTGCCTGTCTGGAAAGCCGCTAGGCTGTCTATTCCCCACCCCCCTTTTACATTAGAAAGGTAAAAATTAGGAAATTAAACTATTACAGAGTGAAATGCCAGCATCCAGATAATCCTTGTTTGCAAGAATGCCTCTGGACTTCATAAAACCATGATGGCTACGACCCAGTGTTTTGTTCTTTTCTTGCCATCATAAAAAAAACCAGACAAAATGTAATAAAATAGGTATATTCTACAGGAAGTTATGATAAATGGAGCTTTGTAACTGGTTAGGTTTCCCCTCCTCCTCCTTTACCTCTTGTAAAGGGGTCGATCCACCCAGCCCATTTATAGAAGTAGCCATAACATGTTTCCCAAATTCCTTATGTGCCACCCAGTCTGAAAAGATTAGGGTGCCTTGGTGTAGAAAACAGATATAATTCTAACCCCCAAAAGTTTTCTGGACCCATTCCCATTACTGATTAGGCTGTTGAGAACTGGGATCTGTGGCTTCTTTAACTGGAATAAGCTACAATTGACAGCTCTAATTTGATTGCTCTGCAGCTTTTCCTAAAGTGGAAGAGAGCAGTCTAGCCAGATCTAAAACACATACAAGGATCAGTTTCGTTTTGGGTCCTCATTTAGTGACTGTCTCATTAGTGACCATACATAGTTATGATAGTGATGAAAAAGTATCTTTATGACTAGTCCTCACATTTATGACCTTTGCAGGTCTGTAAAGCAAAGGAAAACTGAAATAAGATCATAAGCACAGTTGCAGTTTCACTTAGTGATCCCTTTGCTTAATGACAGAATTGCTGGTCCTCATTGTGATTGCTAAACAAGGACTACTGGTGGAGAGAATCATTAAGAAATCAGGGGATTTGAAGGGACAACTTTACTTCTCTTCCATCATCTTCTGGTTTGCCAAGGATTGATTGATTGATTGATTGATTGATTGATTGATTGATTGATTGATTGATTGATTGACTGACTGACTGACTGACTGACTGATGGGGCTTATTGGTCCAATCTGAAATTCATTTATTTCTCAGTCAAGATTCAGTTCCTCACTCCTGGAGTATTACATGCAGAATATTATAGATCTTATAATTTGATTGTATTATATTACTGTTCTTTATTATGGCATTTAATGAAACCCTTCCCCTACTGCAGAGGTCCCACCTGTGAGCCACAGCCTATTCAGAATTGGGCCACGTGAGTGGTGGGCCAGGGCACTTGCACACACAGCTCAACTTGTGCGAGTGGTGGGTTGGCACACATACATACACATGAACAATTTGACTTGTGCAAGTCAAACTGGACATGCATGTGCATGCACACTGGCCCGTTACTCATGCAAGTTGAGTTGCATGTGCACACGCGATGGCTTGCCATTCGCGCAGCCAGGTTTCCCTCTCCCCCCAGCCAAGCTACCAAGCCGCAGAGGTTGGGGACTGCTGCTCTACTGCATTATAAAAGTTGGGAAAAATATCCTTGAGAGTCAATTTGCGTACACACACTCAGACACACACACAAACTCACACCTCCTGCAGATTAATCATCTAATAAAATTATGCTCTGTGTTCCACTTAGCATCAATCATGCTCAAACTGCACAGAGCATATTTAGATACATTTATTTGCTTCTTTGTCACCATCAGCCATCTACAGCCAGATTTCTGCATTTGCCCAACAGTTATGAATATGGATGAGACCATTAATTAATGTCCACCTTTTGAACTAAGGAGTCAAGTGAGCTGTCAAATAATTATAGTCAAGTGAAAGCTGACATATTGAAGATACACTCTTCTCTTCTCCTCATGGCATATTGCCTGTTGATTCAGAGAGCATTCATACATGCTTGTTCAATCATTTACTCTGACCCCTGACCACATGCAAAGCTCTGCAGACCAGCTCAGACAAAGATCATGTATCCACTAGGTATCCTTTGCTCACAGAAATCCACAGGGCTTCGTTTGATGAGCTTTCTGAGTGTGCAGGTCATGAATTATGATAAAGTTACCCAATAAAGTGACTATCATTTCCCAAATGTCATTATGGACAGAAGATAATGGAGGTTTTGAAATAATTACTAGGGCTGAAAAAAATAACTCCTGTCTAGAAAGATTCCAAATACCATTCATTTATTCATTCAGGGTTATTTTGATTATGTGCCATCAAGTTGTTCTCAACTTTTAGTAACCACATGGATTGTTTTCCTTGATCATTCATGAATTAAAGTGCTTTTAATTTAGAAAATGTGTTATTAATTTAGACACTGGGCATGTCATTTGTTCATTGGCACTGAGCCTTATTATTATGAAAAGCACTGAGATCAGCATGGAGGGTTCCCTTTCAAATCCTTCAAGATATATTACTGAACTTTTTTGGATAGATACTAAATAGTGTGGACAAGTGGAACTTGGAACAAAATGTTGCAGTATGAAATGCTCCTATCAATTAGCATGGAGGCCGTACGGGTCTGGATGGGAGGAACAGACTCAGGCTCAACCCTTCCAAGACCGAGTGGCTGTGGTTGCCGGCGCCTCGGCATAGTCAGCTGACTCCATCGCTGACTATAGGGGGCGAAATTTTGGCCCCCTCAGAGAGGGCGCGCAACTTGGGAGTCCTCCTGGATCCACGGCTGACATTGGATGACCATTTGTCGGCCGTGACCAGGGGGGCGT
>NW_015403305.1:0-3317 GCF_001527695.2 Protobothrops mucrosquamatus
GGGGGGTGCAAGGGGGGACACCGGACACTTTCATGAATGTATTGAATAGTGTTATTTTCTTGGTTGATATTGTGATTAAATGCATCATATTTATGTTATTGTTTTTAATTAAAAAATCAATAAAAATTTAAAAAAAACAACAGATGTTTGGCAACTGACTCATATTTATGACGGTCGCAGTGTCCCGTGATCCCCTTTTGCAACTTTCTGACAAGCCAAGTCAATGGGGGAAAGCCAGATTCACTTAACAACCGGGTTGCTAATGTAACAACTGCAGTGATTCACTGAACTGTGGCAAGGAAGGTTGTAAAATGGGGCGAAACTCACCTGTCTCGCTTAGTGACAAAAATTTGGAATTCAAATGTGGTCATAAGTGGAGGACTACTTGCATTTTGATTACAATTCCTCTTTTCCAGCCAAATTGTTCTCACTGTTGGAATTTCCAGGAAAAGAAACAAGTCCTGCCAGCCCGCTAATATTTTGCTGGCCGGGAATTCTGAGAGTTGTAGTCCCAGGAAGAAGGGGCATTGTAGACATTTTGTTCAAACTTGCAAGTAGAGGACTATCGGTATTCTCTCAGACAATGACCCCCCAGGGGTGGTCACAGGTTGTCTAGAATTATTTTTTCCCCAAGTTAAGTAATCTTGATATTATAATAATAATAATAATAATAATAATAATAATAATAATAATAATAATAATAATAATAATAATAATAATAGTAATAGTAGTAGTAGTAGTAGTAAAGTTGGAAGGGACCTTGTAGGTCATCTAGTCCAACCCCCTGCTCAGGCAGGAAACCCTATACCATTTCGGACAAATGGCTGTCCAGTCTCTGCTTAAAAACTTCCAGTGTTGGAGCACCCACAACTTCTGGAGGCAGGTTGTTCCACTGGTTAATTGTTCTCACTGTCAGGAAATTTCTCCTTAGTTCCAGGTTGCTTCTCTCCTTGATTAGTTTCCACCCGTTGCTTCTTGTCCTGCCTTTCCACATGTTGTAAAATATTTTTTCTTGCATTTGGCAATATCATTGATTAAAAATAAAGGTGCATTTCATATAATATAAACTGAAGTGGCTATTTTTATTCTCTAGAGCAGTTTTTTCCCAATTCTGGTGACTTTAAGAAGGGTGGACTTCAACTCCCAGAATTCCCCAGCCAGCATGCTTTAAATTGGGTGGACTTCAACTCCCAGAACCTGGAGTTGAAGTCCACCCCTCTGAAACTTGCTCTCTCCTAATTGGTGCAAAAAATACTCCCGCCTCAATTTAAAACAATAATTGGCTTGCCTTCTCAACCAATAGCAAGGCAGACGTCCTTGTTTCCGGCTCCTCCCACCTACTTCCCCAGTGCTGTTTCGGCCTTGCTTAATCCATTAATAACCTTAATTCTTACCCAAATAGATGAGGAATAAAGAAACCTGGTTTGCAGACCCAGAGGATGCTGGCTTTCCGTAAAGGGACACGACTGCTCCCCCTAAGGAGAGGCCTCCAGAACTGAGACGTCATTTTCAGGCTGTAAAGTGCAAAGGAAAAAAGGGTTAATGCAGCTCTGAAATATGCTTCAACTTTTCGAGCAACACAATGCATTTTTATATTCGTTTTACTACTTTTAATATAATCCCCAGTAACATGATTGAAAAAAGGATTAATTTTATTAATTATATGTATTAAATTGTTTTATAATCTTTATTATAACCTTAATGTACTATATATTATCCTACACATCACAATTTAGTTTGCCATATACCTTTATATATTTACTTATCCCTTCCCATAGTTTTTTTTTTTTTAATGGTTTTTATATTTATTTTAGTTTTGTTAATTGTGTATTTTATATTTTGTTCAGCTTTTAAAATTGCTGTTTGCATTTTGCCTGTCCTGTGCTGGCCTATGTGGATTGATTGAGGATTTGTACCATCACAGAAGTTCTCGATTCCAATTATAAAGCCTAAAATGGGATTATTGGACTATAAACTCCAAACTAATGACATTTCTGAGTTTCCACACAAGGCCTGTAAGTCAAGTCTTGCCTGTAAAACTATCTGCAATAGATAAAAAAAATTAAACCACAATACCATTATACTAAAGCTACAAGGAGGCAGAATTAAAAGGTCTCATCCGAGCTAAACACAAAAATCCCAAAACTGGGATTTTAAACCCAGATCCGGGATTTAAATCCCTGTCCAGGTTTTTAGGTTTAATTTTAAAAATGGAATGAAGTCTGAATTTTTCTATACATTACAGCAAATACCGTATAATAAATACATTATATTATATTTACATTATATTATATTCACGTATTAAATTAAATAATTATTTAAATAATCAAAATAATTTAATTTAAATTTGGGTTGCCATTTGGGCAGAATCTGGGTTTATTTTAGCATAAAATCTTGGTTTTAGGAAAACCAGCATGGAGTCATTCAAGGCGCCCCGCATGAAACAAACCCCGTCGGAATCGTGGCTTAAAAATATACAAAGAGTTTAATAATCTGATAACAGTTTGATGGAGGTTTCTTCCTTGCATTGGCTAAAATATTTCCAAGGTTATAATAACCATGGATGACAAGAAGATAATTAAGATTATTAATGGATTAAACAAAACAGAAACAGCCCTCCTCACCTGCAAGATCTGTAGAACAGCGGAAGTAAGTGGGAGGAGCCGGAAACAAGGACGTCTGCCTTGCTATTGGTTGAGAAGGCAAGCCAATTATTGTTTTAAATTGAGGCGGGAGTATTTTTTGCACCAATTAGGAGAGAGAGAGAGAGAGACTTAGGCTATTGACAGCGCGAATTTCTTAACTGTAGTATTGAATTATTGAGAGAAATATGTGGCGCCGGTGTGATAAAAATCTACATTTTAGAAATAAATTGTGTGCCATGCCAGTTAGATAATTAGCTTGAACCCTCATTAGCCTGTTTCAGTTTTGCACTTGGTATTTTTACTCTAACATTGCAATTAAGTGTAATGTGGCAGTAAAAATTAATTTTAAATATCAGTAAACATAACCCACAAAAACAAAAGCTGTTTGGGGGGTCCTCCATAATTTTCAAAAGAGGGAAGGGGTCTCGCGAGAAGAAAGTTTAAAAAAACGCTGCATTGGGCTAAATTCAATAAATAATAATAATAATAATAATAATAATAATAATAATAATAATAATAATAATAATAATAATAATAATAATAATAATGGGGAAAGAGGATTTTCAGTGATCAGTTACATAACTGTTTTTATTACTGAGGGGGAGAAAACTATTCTGCTATCCATCTTTCTTCCCTTCCTCCTTTCCTTCCTTCTGTCCACTTTCCTCCTTT
>NW_015403306.1:0-3317 GCF_001527695.2 Protobothrops mucrosquamatus
TATTGCTTAAAGAAAGAAAGGGTCAATTGCAACAGAGAGAAAGACACAAGCATCTGTGCTACTAATATTTGTTAGTGCTTTCTCTCAACAGAAGTAATTAAATCTTGACTTCATCAGCTGCCTGGATATCTCTTTATTAAAGGTATTTCTAGAATGGTTTTACTGTAACATTAAACTTATCTAGGGCTGCCCTTTTTTCGGTGCGAACAAACATGTAATCAGAATTGACTACAAGGTGTTTATAACGATTTTAACTAATAGACTGAAAATAATTTTGCAAGAATTTATTCATAAGGATCAATGAAGAAATTTACCAGGTAGACAATTTTACGTAAAAGAACAATGTTAGAAATATATTGGATGTTCTGGAATATTTAAAGCAACTTAATGATTCTATGATTCTATAATGAAAAACAAGCTGCATTGATTTTCTTAGATGAAGAGAAGATCTTTGATAATTTGAACAGGATTTTCTCATTCAAGGTTTTGGAAAACATGAATTTTGGAGAGAACTTATAAAATGCATAAGATTGATTTACATTTCACAGAAAGAAAAAAATCAATGTTTGTTAATGGAGACCTAACAACACCTTGTAAAGTGCAAAAAGGAATAAAACAGGGATGCTACTGCCTTCCCGCTTGTTTATTTTAGTTCTTAAAATACTGAACAGAGATATAAAACAAGATTGGAGAGTTGTGGGACTAAAAATTTAAAAAAAATACGTTATAAGTTAAAGGCTTTTGAAGATGACTTGGTATTGGTTCTGAAAGACCCTTTAAAAAGAACTGAAATGTTAATGCGCAAGTTAAAAGAATTTGGTACATTAGAAGATTTTTGGTTTAATAAGCAGAAGACGAAGATGTTAACAAAAATAGAAAAATAAAAAATCAGAGGGAAATGAATAAAATGGATTTTTTAACATTGAGAAGAAGATAAAATATATGGGTGTCACAATATGAATGTTATGCCATTTCAAAATTGCTATATTACGACATGGAATGAAGTTAAACAAGACATGTTAAGATGGGAGAAACTGCAACTTCTATTTCTAGGGAGAATTTCTGTGATAAAAATGAATGTCTTGCCTAGAATGATATTTTTGTTTCAGACAATCCCTTTTTTTGTCAATTGATGTGTCATTTAAACCGTGACACAAGGATATATCTAAATTTGTGTGGCAGCAGAAAAAAACACACAAATATAAGATGCAAAGGAATCAAGAGGATTGGAACTACCTGATTTGAAATTGGATTTTGCAGCTTGCTGTTTGGTTTGGATGAAAGAGTGTTGCTTAGAAATAGAAGGCTTTTGGGACTTCCGGTTTGGGTTGCAGTGGGTGCAGGCACATGAAGAGGCTCTCTCTCTTCATTACCTGTTTTTCCTCTGCCGGTAGACCCTTACTCGGGTTGAAAAGTCACCCTGGAGGGGTGACTACCAATGAGGAGGACTTTCGTTGATTGCGGGGGGAGGAGGCAGCTCCTTCCGCTGTCCGAGGCAGCTCCTCAGGGCCGACGGAGAAAAGATCGGCCAGTAACATGGCCGATTATTTAGCTGCTCCAGCTGAAAGTCAAAAGAACATTTAAGCGTTAAGAAACCATCGTGGATGATCCCAGTGAGACTTTTCCCTCTCTCTTTATGCCTAACTACTTTCCTGTTAAAAGCCTTTTGGAATTACTTCCCTGCTTTGAAAGAGCTGCCTTTGTTTATCTGGGGAAAAGGCGTCAAAATAGAGGATGGGAGGTCTTTTACTGATCCAAATGATATTACAAGCAATAATGGGAGATCTATTTGCTGAAATAAAGGCTTTGTTATGGAAACATGCTTGGCATAAAAAGAAAGCCAGAATAAGACTAAAAAGAGAAATTTAAAATTATATGTAATGGATTAAAAAGGTTTTGAGAAATATGGATTGATTTAAGGATTAAGATTTAGAGTTGAAAATTTGTGATTATTAGAATATATATGTTAAACAGAGTAAGAATGTATTTTTTGGAATAATACTGTATGTTTATTTGTATGAAAATTATTTTGTAATGGAATGAGAATAAGAATATGAAAGAGGTTTTTAGAAATTCGGATTGCTTTAATAACTAATTGAGTGTGTTAAGTTAGCAAGACGATGTTTTGTGTAATAATAGGTGTGTTCTTTTTTTTAGATATAATTATTTGAATGAGATTTAAACGCTATTTGAAGAAATAAGAGAGATCTGTGATAAAATCAATGATTTATGAGATTATGAATTAGAATATATCTGGATTAGTATTTTAGAAGAGATACCCGAAGTGATAATACATTTATCTAAGATTAAATTGGACTATGGTAATTGTAAATTAATAAAGCTCAAAACAGGATTAGGATTTATAGATATGTAATGTACAAATGGATTATGTTAAATAGGTTATATTATTTGAGGGAAATAGAGAGGGAACATTTAATGTATTTACTTGACCTATTATATGATTTTGTTTTTGGATGATTGATCACCTAACCACCACGGTGTGTCTTGAGCATTCTGTTGTAAAAGTTAAAAAACCAATAAAATTTGTTAAAAAAAGAAAAGAAATAGAAGGCTCTTGAAGGACACAACCTGAGATTCGTGTGACATGGATATTTGTGGTACAACAAAGCCAAGGTCAAGGTGCATTTTGAAAATCATTGCTAGACATACCACATTGTGAATATGAAATAGATACAAATCCAGGTTTTGCCTGAAAATACCTTTGTGATTCTCAGCACAAGAAACATTTTATAGACAAGAAATAATAGGTAAACACAAATGGCTAACTTATCATGAGATAGGAGAATTGTGTCAAGGGAAATAAAAACAAAAGAAGAACTGGTTGCAAAAGGATATATTGGTTCTTTAATCAATCATTCTTTTATTTTCAGTTCCTAAAAAGAGTTTAAGGTATAGAACATTGTAAGATTGAGTTTGAAATGGATGGAGGCAGCGTCTGGGTCAGTGTGCTCTGCTTCCAAAAGTTGGGAGGGGTCATCTATGCAGGGCTAAAAGTCATGAGAGCAAGATCTCCTCCCCCCTTTCTGGGTGGACTCTCCCAGGAGAGGCAGACAAAGGCATGGTAAACAGAGATAGGAAAAGGAGAAGTACATGAGGAAGGTAGCTTGCAGGCAGAGTTTGAAAAGGCATTAGTACCTGCAGTGGTTAAAGAAACATAGGCAGACAAAATGAGGAAATCACAGCTGAGGACAAAAGAAACCTGGATTCTGATAAGAGAACAACAAAATGAAAGGTCTCACTTTTGAACTTGAACATTTGCAACATGTTAAAGACTTAATGACTTGCAACTTGAAAAA
>NW_015403307.1:0-3316 GCF_001527695.2 Protobothrops mucrosquamatus
CTAGATGCTCCCATGTAACACCTCTCCTGCGCGAGCTGCACTGGCTGCCGGTGGCCTTCCGGGTGCGCTTCAAGGTGTTAGTAACAACTTTTAAAGCGCTCCATGGCAATGGACCTAGGTATTTGCAAGACCGCCTCCTACCAAACACCTCCCTTCGACCAGTCCGCTCCCACAGAGAGGGCCTTCTTAGAGTGCCGTCAGCCAGACAATGCCGGCTGGCGACCCCCAGGGGGAGAGCCTTCTCTGTGGCAGCTCCTGCCCTCTGGAATGACCTACCCCCCCAACCTACGTACAGTTGCGGACCTGCGCCTTTTTCGCCGAGCCCTGAAGGCCCATCTATTCCGTGCGGCCGGCCTGGCGTAGTTTGATTATGTTTCAGTGGGGGGTTTTGTATGGGTGTGTTTTTAGAACAGGCCTGTTATTTAAGTCAATTTTAGAACAGAAACTATTTATTTATTATCGTGGTTTTTAGTATCGCCTGTTCACCGCCCTGAGTCCCGTAAGGGAGATAGGGCGGTATATAAATTTAATAAATAAATAAATAAATAAAAAGCTTGGCATTCAGACAAATCAGCCATCAAGAGACACATGGAGATAAGGCCTTTCCACATTTAAAGAACCAAAATCAAGGAATGAAACAACCAACCCAGAGCATATCCTTCTTGGCAGTCGTCACCCACATAAGGAGAGAAGAGAACCAGATAACCACACCACAAGAAGAAACAATACCCAAATCAATAAACCATTAAGCAAATGTGTTTGTTAACAAAAGCTGCAGTTGTTAAGCAACTACTGCTGTCATTAACTGAACCCATTGTTTGCTATAGGGCAGTTTTGCCCAAAATAAATGTCAGTTTTCAGCAAAAAACGTAAATCACAATCACATGAGTGCAGGACACTTTTTAAACTGGTATGCCTGAATTAAACTCAGTACTCAAGGTGGGTTCTCACCAAAACTGAATTAAAAGGGACTTATTATTCACAGTAGTATTTAGAAGTTGTTCTTGTGTTGAGGGAAGCTAAAAATGCATTTTTGTAGCCACCTCATCCTGCAAGCTCATATTCAGTCTGCAGTCAATTTCTATTCCAACATCTTTTTCATTATCATCAGGCATCATCAGCCTATAGCTGTGTATTTGGTTTTTGTTTGTTCAGTGAAGGACTTTGCACTTCTTTTCTTAAAATTTCATTCTGCTTACTTTCAACCCATTCCATTAACCAGACTTTTTCCAGCTGGGGTTCTGTAGTATAAGAGGTCTTTAGGAGTTGAGCAAGAGATCATGATTTAAAACAAAAATTTTTTAAAAAGTGCATATTGCACAATGCTAGCACTCACAGTGGTGGGAATTTTTATGTGCCAAGACTTAGCTATCTGTCTGCCACATTGCTCTTGTAAATATTTTAAACATGGATCGGGCACACTGGAAGTGAATTGTATTGTGTGGTTTTTGCATTTTTTGGTCATCTTTATGCAGAGATTCCCTATTAACGTTTTGAATTTTATTTTAATCTTCTATATATCAGCTCTTTTGTGCAATTTTGTATCGCCTACAAGGTTAATAATTCCCTCTATTCATCCATGACATTTATAAAAATATTGAAGAGAAGTCCCATGACTGACCCTGGTGGCCATCACTCCATGTCTCATTGTCATTTGGGGAGGAACCATTAATGTACATATTTCAGTATGATTCTTAAGCCAACTGTGCAATTATATTTGTCATGTCTAATCCATATTTAACTGGTTGAGTAATCGGCATGCCATGGGTTATTTTGTCAAATTTGCTGAAGTCAAGACACATAAGGCTACAACATCATTCCCACAATCTATTAAGGAACTTGCCCAGTTAACAAAGACAATACGGTTACACGGACAAGCTTTGTTCTTAAAAACCCTGCTTCTTCTGATATTTGCCATGCTACTTTTAAGGATGTGCAAGCGGGGTTATGATCTGTTCTAAAAATTTTCCCAGATTTCTGTGTCTGACTAGTTGATAGTTTGCTGGATCTGCTTTTTTTCCTTTTGTAAAAAATAGATTTTGTGTTCCTACAACATTTCCTCCAGCCTATGGTTCATCATATCCTAGAGCCTCAATTGGATTATGGTATTATAGCTGTTCAGATTGCTTTTTTGTTGCTTTATTGTTTCATCATTCTTTGTAGGTATATGCAGGGGTTTTTTTTTGTCATAGGACGCCCAGAACGGAGTTCCGGCACCTTTTTTGGATGGAACCTTGTAGGATAGGCAAGGTGGGTTGTATGACGTGTGTGAGTTACGGCACCTTTTTTTTTTTTTTACAAAAAAAGCACTGGGTATATGTATTATATTTTGGTATTTGTTTTTCTTCTTTTGTGCAGCTATATAAATGTTCAATAAAAACAAAATGAAATAATTAAAATCTGGCAGTTCATCAGTTCTCCAGGATTTCTGAAAAATATAATACATAAGAATTCAGATAAACCACCTGCTAATTTCTTGAATAACTTAGGGTGCGGTTCATCTGCTCCTAGAGATTTAACCTCATTTTTAAAAGGGGGGGGGGTCATTATGTTTCTATCCATCTCAAACTTCAATCCTGCCCTCTTTTTTATTTATTTGTTACTTTTTGTAGATTGTTATTAGGCACCTGAGGTTGTTATTTAAGCTGTGGAGAAAACCTGGATTCAACAAACTATCCCAAGAATTTTCTTTTTTTTCTTCCATATTTACATTTTTATACAGATGATAGTTGCATGCTAAATGTTTGCATCTACCCGGGGTAATTACTGTAGAAACCTACAGCTGAAACATTTCCTTGAATTTTTAATTTTAAACGCGAGTATGTGATTAATTAATTAATATATATTTTAATTTGGCTTTTAAATATTTATTGTATAGCTCTGTTTTTATTTACCTGTAAGCCGCCCTGAGTCCCTCGGGAGAAGGGCGGGGTATAAATTAAAGTAATAAATAAAATAAATAAATAATAAATGTGAGAGCAATGATTTATTTTATTATTTATATTCTCTCTGTATTTGTACAAATAATTCAAGGTGGCAAAAACACACAATGCTCCTTCCTCCCTCTCTTTTCCCTACAACAACAATCCTGTGAAGTGAGTTGGGCCGAGAGTGCCTGGTTTTCATGGCTGAGGCAAGGCTAGAACTCATGGTCTCCCATTTTCTAGCCTTGTGCCTTAACCACCATTCCAATTTGATGGGCCTTTCTGGAATCCTAATTTCAGATATTATTGGGGGCAATCCATCATTATTGAGAAAAGTGCCTCTAGAGAGGCTCCAGGGTGGCAAGAAACTTTCAGTACCAGGTCTCTAGCAA
>NW_015403308.1:0-3316 GCF_001527695.2 Protobothrops mucrosquamatus
GGAAGTTGAAATAACAGATCAGAAGAAAACAGTGGCAAACTGCTTCCATATTGTTTCTAGGAAAACAGTAGAATATATCCATTGTCATTACACTGATAACATTTGCAGCATGTAGCAACTACTCCTGATTGGATTTCCCAGTTATAATGTTGAGCCTGGAACTGCACGGTCTATTGCTTAAAGGAAAATAAACAGAACTGTGTAGTAAGATATTGATAAAGCACAACTGAGATAGAAGTACAAACAAAATACTAGAAAGCCTTAATATGGAAGGTTCATATAATCCATTTGAACAGCTGTCTATAACATTTTAACTATCCTCTGATAATGAACAAAGGCAGCTATTCAAAACTGATAGAGCACCTGTCTAATAACCATGCATAACACAAGCTCTTTTGCAGTATGTCTCGGGTTGGCACCTATGACACTGTTTTTCTAACAGAAAGCTGGCAAGGCCTAACAGAATGCAGATGCTGGCAGCACTACTTTCTGCTGTTAGTATTGGGATGCATCTGTTCTAACCTGTCAATTTGTTACATGAATAACTCTCCAATTACAACAACATGATAGGTTCAAAAAGCTAGTAGAGAGCAACTTTAATAGAGGAGGGGAAAAGCAGTGCTTAAAATAGAAAGATAAGCAGGCTGACAATGTTGTGCAAGTAAAGCTTGAAAATTGCCTTTATCCCAAGATTTTTGAGAGATGGAAACTCTAATATAGAAGCTCCCCCATATAAGATAGCCAATACCCTGCCTGTGTAATTTATAATTTATTTTTATATGTGTTTATTAAGAACATCTATCACACAGCCGGTTAAAGAATCAGTAGCATGAAATGGATTGTAGAGATTAAAGTACGGTACAACTGCAAGCCAAAAATTGCAAGCATTTGGATAATTGGGTGACAGTTTGTAGAAATGCTACAGAATCCTTTTTAACCTCAAAATATTTCCCACCTACCTTTTACTGTATATTTTCTTTTTCTCAGCACAAAACCTAGTGTAGTTTTGTCCAAAATTCAAGATGATATTTGTAACACATGCCTAATTCGTCATGTAGCACAACAGTGCCATCTAAAGTATCTGATAAATCATCTCATGCTGAAAAGCTCAAATAGAGGGAATTCATTTTTTTATTTTCTCCCAAAGCTTCTCCCATACAATTCCTTCTAAAACTAGTCATGCTTATCATTTAACCATAGGATTGTTCAGCCACTAGATAATTTTCTGAAATGATGGCTAGACTGGTGAATCAGAGACAGAGCATTTTACTTGATTGGGCAAAGTAGCAGTCATTCTCTAGAAAGAAGAGGGCTTGCAGTTATCCTTCACATTCTAATGGCACCGAAGATACTACTTGGAGAAAGAAAAAAGGAAGACTTTCTTCTGAAAACCTTCATCTTAAGTACATACAGTAGATAATTACTCCAAATGGATGGATTTTATTTGAATTTTGTGTGTGTGTGGTGGTTAACTTTCTGTCTTATTTCTATTTTTTTCCTTTTCTCAAATATACTTTTTATAGCTTAAGATTTATCTTAAAGTGGCTTAAAGATGTAATACTTTCTAGTATTTTGTCTGTACTTCTATATCAGTTGTGCTTTATCAATATCTTACTATATACTTATTTGACCAGCAACGTAAAATAATAAAAAGGGAATAGAAGATAACAGATACAGTCATGATCAACAAAAAGAAATGATTTTTAAAATTACAGTTAAAAAGATAAAAATTAATAGAAACTAAAGAAAAAAGAAAAAATAGTGCATAGAAAAATATAAAAGAAATAAAAATAAAAATATACTAAAGAAAAGGAAAAGAAATATAAAAAGAAATGACTTCCTCTTTATCACAGCAAGTATAAATAATTTTGGTAACTTTAGAACCTTGATCAAAGAAAGCAACTTCATACATGTAGTCCATGACTTAACAACAGTTCATTTAATGACCATTTGAAGTTACAAAGGCACTGAAAAATAGTGAGTTATGACTGTTTTTCACATTTAATGAGCACCTCCATGGTCATGTGATCAAAATCCAGACACTTGGCAACTGACTCATCAATTGCAGTGTCCTGGGATCATGTGATCACCTTTTGTGACCTTCTGACAAGCAAAGTCAATGGGGAAGCCAGATTTACTTAACAACTCTGTTACTAACTTAACTGCACTGGTTCACTTAACAACCGTGGCAAGAAAGATCGTAAAATGGGGCAAAACTCACTTAACAAATGTCTCAGCAACAAAAATTTTGGGCTCAATTGTGGTCCTAAGTCAAGGACTACCTATATACCTTCCTTTTATTTTTAAAATCTTGATCTTTAATTTGTTCAAATAATGTCCTAGAGCTTGAGTCCCTTTCATTTTTTCTTTGTTCCTTCTCACAAAATTCTTCAAAGCTTCAACCAGTCTCTTTTGTAAATCCAATAGAGGAAAGTTATCCAGATCAATCTTTTGGTCTGATATTTGTATTTCCCTTTTAATTATTAAGATATCGGCCAGTTTCCTTTGTATGTGCAGTATAGTATCTTTTACCATGTCATTCTTGCAGCCTGTCATTTTTAAATCTGTTTTCAGATCAGTTTCAGACTTATTTCAGTAAAAATTGTTCCTCTTCCACAATAGTTTTTAAACACAGTCTCTCTAAAGAGGCAGGTACTGTTAAAATTAACTTCTGAGTCTATTGTTCAAAAATATCATTCAGTATGTCCATTGTTAAGATATTTTGCCCTGTATTAGTAAATAAAGTGTTCTTTTATTGTAATCGTTAGGGTTTTTTTTATTCCTTCTAGTGTCAATCCTTCGGTCTCATTGTATCATGTTTTTTAAGAGAATTCAAAACAAAAGCATTTTCCCATGGAAAGCATTCTTATAATTAATTCCAAAATCTTATTTCAAATCCATCTGGACATGTCTGCTTGTAACTTTCCAACATTAAGGTTCTTATCACCCTTGTGCTATTTATTCCAAAATAATTTTTAAAACTACTTAAATTTGTATTTAAAATTTATTTCACTAAAGATTGAATAAACTCACTCAGTACAGTAATTTCCTTTACCCAGAAAAGAAATATGCACATGGAAAAATCTAGCCAATGTAAAATATTCTGAACAGGTATTATTTCTCCAGCACTGGAGATGGAGGATCCACCCGTGGGTAGTGACTGTATTCCTGCCCAATCAGATCAAGTCAGCCAAAGTTGTCACGCCCTGTCCTTGGACCTATGCCCAGTCTTGACTTGATCTTGCCCATGAACAGGACGTACAACTCTGGCTCGTAGAGACTATCTGAATTTAGTGGTTCCTCCATCTCAGTTCTA
>NW_015403309.1:0-3315 GCF_001527695.2 Protobothrops mucrosquamatus
TAACCAGTGTTATCACTTGCATTTGTATCCATATATGGTAATGAAAGTGGCCTCCTAAATGATACGTTATGTCACTCACCTTTGACCATATTGCTTTCTCTTATCTGCTTAGAACAAACTTTAATCCTGTTTCCTTTGGACCTTGCAAAAATGAAATAAAATTAGTAGTCTGACAATTTCTTTGTTTTGGAATGATTTGGATCTTTAGGGACATATTTGGCACCAAGACTGCTATTTTTACCAACAATTTTCAGATACTAAATATATTTCATAGTTCTCAAATGAAAAATATGCAATAATTTGCACAACCAGAGTAAACATGCATCAATCCACTTCTGCATGAAAACTACACTTGGAGTTTTCTCATTGAGAATGTAGAATGAGACATGGTAGAGAGAAGAACAAAGCTGAGCAAAGCATTGCCTGATTTTTGGATTATGTCTCTCTGTTCCTCTTTTGCCACTTTCTTTAGGAGAGTTCAATTAACTTTCTGGAAAGACTTTGCAAGGGCTGAAAAGAGTGAAAGAATCAGGAAATATTTGTAAGTTAATTTATTATTATAAAACCCAAACTAATATCTTCCCTCTCAAGGAAGGAATCTTCTCTGAAATGAGCTTTGAATGTTTTCACATAAACTCCTAAGAATAAAAGAGTTGGAAGGTGATATTTTAGGCATTATTCAATGCAGAAATTGAAATTCAAGCATTCATGAATAGTGACTATCTGTTTAGGCACATCCTGTGAGAAAGAGCCCATCATCTCTCAAATAATTGGCTCCATGTCAAAATGCTTTTATAACAGTTTTGGAGGTGGCGACCCTTTGAGAGCTGTATGCAATGAAATATCATTTTAATGTATGCCAATTAGTGTACGTTCAAAGTGACAATAAAGTTTATATTCTATTCTACTCTACTCTACTCTACTCTACTCTACTCTACTCTACTCTACTCTACTCTATTCTACTACTCCTACTCCTGTTCTAATTTTACAAGTTATAAAAAAATATCAATTGAAATGAGAAAAAAATGCCTTGACTTTATTCTATTTGACATCCTTTAAGATATTTGAAGAATGCTATCATATTCCAGCCAAGTCATCTTTTTAAAAGGCTAAATATACACCCTTCCAATATCTCTTCATAGGATGTTCATCTGTTCCCTGATCATCCTCATTACCCTTCTCTGAAACTGTTTCAATTTCTGTAAAGTCATGCCCCAAACTATATACTGTACAAAAGATAAGGGCTGCATAAATCATGATGAAAGCAGAATAAATTGAAACAATTACATTCTGTGATGTGGGAATTATACTCGTGTTAACGTTTCTTAAACAGTATTGCCTTTTTTTCTCTCAGAACATTACATTGCTGATTTCATGTTCTATTTGCATACAGCTGTTTCAGTCTTTTTTTTTTTACACCATTATCAAGCCAGGAACACACATAAATACATGCTCCATTTTATATTGTTTGTTTGATTTTTGTTTGCTAAATGAGGAACATTCACTTGTTTTTCTTAAATTTCATTCTAATACTTTCAACTTATTTCTTTAATTTATCAAAATAATTTTAAATTTCTGGTATTAAGTTTTCTATTTTTTTCAACCATACATTTGATAAGACTTCTTTCCATCCATTCATCCAAGTCATTAATGAAAATATTATACAGTAGAGGACTTAGGGCTGCTCCTCATAGCACTCCACTTTGTCTCTATCTCTGGATTGGTAAGGAATTATTGATGAGCTGCTATGATTTTTAATCATGTATATATCTATTTAATTGTTATGTATCCAGCCTATATTTAGCTAACTAGCTTTAAAAAGATCAAATGTTTTACTAAAGTCAAGATATGTCTGTAGCATCCCACAAATTATTAAGAAGTACCGTAACTTAAACAAAAATATGAGAAGAACAAACCTTGCTAGAATAACAAATCCATGCTGACTTCTGATGATTTACCATATTGTTGTCAAAGTTTTTCAAGACTGAACACTTTATGATCTGCTCCAGAATCTTTTCATGCTTGTTGATTGGTATAGTTTGCTACACTTTCCTTTACCCACATTTTGAAGATGAAGATAATAGTACAGTAATCTTTCTGAGATCACCATTGTCAGTTCTCCAAAATTTCTCAAAAATATTACATAAGAGTTTAGCTAGAATATAAGCAAGTATCTTTATTATCCTAGGAGTGGGTTTCTCTGATTTTGGAAATTTAAATTCAAAGAAATGACATATTCTACATTTCTATCCATCTCAAATTTCAGTCCTTCTTCTCAATTCTGTGGGGGTTTTTTTTATCATAAAAACAGTTTATTTTTTTAAAATTTCTGAATTATATAGTTGTTTGTTACATTGTTCAGGTATTAACTTACCTGAATAGTTTTGATCCATAAAAACCTTTACCCTAGGACTTCATTGGCAGTCCTTTACAATGAAAGGACTATTTACATGAAAATTATTTTCTGTGCTCTTTGCTTATTTTATAGCTGTTATGTCATTTTATCCTTAAACATAATCTTCAACTTCATTTAATTTATTATTTAATATTAATTAAATTAAATTATAATCTAAATATTATTTGGAATGTAAACTTATGATTTTGCTTTAGGCTATCCTAGCTGCTATATATATTAAAAATTCTCAAAGTATGTATTGTATTATAAAAATTATTGAAAATAATGAAATTGTAATGTCCTGCAATAAATAAATAAATCTGACTCATCTGGATGATTTAATTTTCAGAAAGATTGAGCATTCAGGTACATATAATTCAGAGTCCTGGCTTGTTTCTAGTTTTAATCTTGGCCATTTCTATAATTTTAAGTTCAGTTTTATGTCACATAATTCTACAGTTATTCTTTTTCCCAGAAAATCCTAAATCTCTGAGAGAAAAGGACTATAGATTCTTTTAAAAAACTATCAGCACAGTTTCATACATATTTATTCATAAATAAGTCCTATTTAAGTCAAAGGAAGTTACTTCTTGGATGTATAGTATATATTGAAATGCAGCATCATAAGAACATCTGCCTCTTGGGCACATATACTCTATTGCTGATTTCATATGTTATGCTATATTTAATGGCATAGCATGTGATCCCTGTCCATTTAGCACAGTGGTTCTCAACCTTTCTAATGCCGTGACCCCATAATACAGTTCCCCATGTTGTGGTGACCCCCAACCACTTATACATCGCCGGGTGCCAGGGGCGTGGCCAAGTGGGCATGGCCACCAAGTGGGCGTGGCCACCATGTTGTGTAGGCAGAATCTGCCCAATATTTGCTGAAATACATTGCACTCAGATTTCATTCT
>NW_015403310.1:0-3314 GCF_001527695.2 Protobothrops mucrosquamatus
GACAGTTTATAAATACTAGAAAGGAAATAAATTGTTTGTTTACTGCTGATCTACGATAAATGAAAGGAGAATTCTCCCTATACACACTGCTCGGATCTGAGCCTGTCTGAAGGACACCACCACCCCGAAAAAATCAGAACTTCCAAGTGTCTTGCCAGGCTCTCTCTTGAAGCTGAAGCACCAGCTCCTCCATCCATCCATCCATCCCTCACTACACACTTCTTGCAAAACCAGTGTGGAACATGACACTTCAGAGAAGAGCAACTAAGATGATCCAAGACCTGGAGACTAAAACATACGAAGAATGGCTGCAGGACTTGGGTTTGGCTAATCTAGAGGAAAAAAAGAAATAGGGGAGACATGATAGCAGTCTTCCAGTATCTGAGGGGCTGCCACAAAGAAGAGGGGGCCAGGTTGTTCACCAGAGCAGCAAAGGGAAGGATGAGAAACAATGGTTGGAAACTGATCAAAGAGAGAAGCAACCTGGAATTAAGGAGAAACTTCCTAATAGCGAGGACAATCAACCAGTGGAACAGCTTTGCCTCCAGAAACCGTGGGTGCTCCATCACTGGAGATTTTTAAGAAGAGGCTAGACATTCACCTGTCTGAGACGATATAGGTCAGTGATGGTGAACCTTTTAGAGACCGAGTGCCCAAAAACTGGCACCGCTCCCGCTCCACCCCCTGCCCCACCCCTGCTCCACCCCCACCCTGTCCCCCACCCTGTCTGCCTGCAGGGCCACTCACCGCCTCCAGGGCCCACTGCAGATCGCCCAGGCAGCCCAGCAGCACCAATGGTGGCCACGCCCTCTACCCGCACCCCGCAGCATCAACTGTGCATGATGGGGTGTGAGGCAGAGTCTTGTCCACGCTGCCTGGCTACCATGTCCTTGGCTGCTCTGCTCCGCATGGGCCACGCTTGGGGGGCAACTCTCCTCCAGGGGGGCTGCTGGTGAGGGAGTCGCAGGGGGAGGCGAGACTGGGGCAACAGCACATGTGCCCACAGAGAGGACTCCGAGTGCCGCCTCTGGCACGTGTGCCATAGGTTTGCCAACACTGATATAGATTTTCCTGCTAGAGCAGGGGGCTGGACTAGAAGACCTCCAAGGTCCCTTCCAGCTCTATTCTATTCTATTCTATTCTATTCTATTCTATTCTATTCTATTCTATTCTATACCTTCTGGGCTGCTCCTGATTGGTTACCAGGATGCTAAACTTACTTTTGTTTCAGCTTCATCATAGGGTCTCCTTAAAGCAGCCCAACCAACTGGGAGGGAGGAAAAATTTACTGCAGATTAGAGCCCTGACTCTAACATTTCATAGTCTTCAGGACCACCGAAAGGGGCAGAAGTCTTTGTCCTCTTGAATTTCCCCCTGAATTTTCTATTTCAGGGAATGTGTGTGTGTGCCATCTACAGTACTAGAAAGTTGTAGGAACACTGCTTGGCCTCAGAAGTGTCCACATCCCAATCATCGCTTATTTGTCCCCTCTCCTTTGGGCAATGGTTGGCCCTTTCCTCAATCATAAGCCAAGATGTTTTCTGCGCTCCTTGACGCACTGATGGGAACATTTTTACAAGGGCAATTGCTTATTATGAACTGTGGTGCTTGACACATAAAGTCAGAGGCAACATCAAGGAACGATTAATGATAATCACTGACATTTTCTACACTGCCTCGCAGGCCCAGACCATCTCAGGGACTCCTTTGCAAAACCCAGCACAGCCAAGCGTTCATTTAGCTTCAATCCTGCAGCCAGCTCTGTTCGCAGGAAGTTCAAATCTTAGTCAACAGTTGTGGCAATGCTGAACAACAATTGCTGGCAGGGTGGGACAGACCTCTGTCCCTTTCCAGAATCAGGCCCATCCCAGCAAGGCAGCTGATGCCCAGACCCCTAAAAATGTTCTTCTCCTTTTCTTCTCCTTTTCCACAAAAATTGCAGAGGCTGACATGCATAGCTTTCAAACTAATGTATTCATCTTGAAAGAAGGCTTTTGCTAAATATGAAGTCCCTCCATTTCTGTAGCAGCATCACCAGAATTAGCATCTTGTACTTGTAACTAACGAACAGGGCCAACAACCTATGGCTGTTTCAGTAGTTCCATGTGCTCATTTCCTCGAACTTCAGGTTGATTTGCTGGCAGGATCATGGGAACCATCAATTCTTTTTAAATTTCCTGCAATACTCTGGAACTGATCTCAGACTGTTGGCAGTGCTGAGCTAGATCTGATGGTGTTTGTAAGAGAAGAAATATCTATTATGTCATAAGTAGACAATTCATTGGTCATGTTCTTTAGAGTCTATGAGAGTTAAAGCCCGAAACCTTTAGATTGTCTGTCTCCATGCAAAATTATTTTCTCTCCTGCAAAGCTGTGACTGGATAGCCCATAGCAAAGACATATGGGTGACAAATGGATTGAAATCCTGACAATTGTTGCTTTCTACTGTAATTGGTCTTCACTACCTGTATGTAACTCTCCTTATTTTCCCTCTCCTTGAATTCACATTTGACTGCAGCCTGTCATGTCATCTACTAGTATGTTAAACTATTCATCGAAAACTTGAAAAGGAAAGGAAAGAGAGACAGAGGAATCAAATTAGTTGGAAAGTCATTCAGATGTCACAGTGATAAGCTTGTAGCCCTTCCCCAATCCTGGCTTCCAATTTCCAGTATGGACTTTTAACTCTAGCCCTAACCATGAGTAAAATGACAAATTATTCTGATAGGAAACATGATCTGATAGTGATCTAAATTCAAGAGATTTTTGCACATAATTATCTCTTTAAATTACAACTTAATGGGGTCGTCTTACTCTCTTCTGCACCACATTGTGCAACTGCCTGATACACCAGTTGCGCCCCTTTCTGGATCGTGATGCCCTACGCACGGTCACTCAAGCCCTCATTGTTTCCCGCCTGGACTATTGCAACGCTCTCTACATGGGGCTCCCCTTGAGGTGCACCTGGAGGCTCCAGCTAGTTCAGAATGCGGCCGCGCGGGGGATTTTGGGGGCCTCTAGATATTCCCATGTAACACCTCTCCTGCGCGAGCTGCACTGGCTGCCAGTGGCCTTCCGGGTGCGCTTCAAGGTGTTAGTAACAACTTTTAAAGCACTCCATGGCAATGGACCTAGGTATTTGCAAGACCGCCTCCTACCAAATACCTCCCTTCGACCAGTCCGCTCCCACAGAGAGGGCCTCCTTAGGGTGCCGTCGGCCAGTCAATGCCGGCTGGCGACCCCCAGGGGGAGAGCCTTCTCTGTGGCAGCTCCTGCCCTCTGGAATGACCTACCCCCCGACCTACGTACAACTA
>NW_015403311.1:0-3314 GCF_001527695.2 Protobothrops mucrosquamatus
AGTGAGTTTTTATACCCTCTGGAGCCTTTTGCTTGGAGTTCTTCCTGTGGCATGAACTTTGACCTGAGTCTGAGTGTGCCCTTTGGCATCTATGGGTTAATCCTATTATGTCCTGTCTTAGAGTTTGGGTGGGGTATGTAGAGTTTAGGTGTCTTTGTCTTCCTAAATTTCTAGCTGGGGGCCTCCAACCTTCCTGAATGGATGATCACTTCTGCATTTCTACAGAGCTGGTTTCTGCTTGGGGGAGGGAGACTTGGGGCTATTAAGAAAACTGGGCATGCTTTTCTGCCTCTTTAAGATCCTTTGAGGAAATATATTTTTCTCCCTTTTAATATTTCCTTCTCTGGGGGGAGGGGCTGACTTCCCACACTACTACACACAATGATTTAGTCCAGGGCTTTTCAACCTTTTCACCCATTGTACCACTTTTAGGATATGGCAATATCCGAGTACCACCAGTCGCCTAGCAAGGTGTCAAAAACTTGATGACCAAAAAAAGGAAAAAAGTGATAAAGTACAGGTAGTCCTCGACTTACAACAGTTCGCTTAGTGACTCTTTGAAGTTACAATGGCACTGAAAAAGTGTCCCTCAAGCCACAGCCGAGCAAGTCACCTGCCTGCCCGCCCGGCGGCGCTCTTCCTCCTGTCCGAGGTTTTCATTGTTGTGAGCATTTCTGTTGAGGATTGGCAACGGGGGTGGGGTGGGGGGTGTTTGGTTTTTATTCCCCAATCTGCTGGGTGGTTGCAGCAGGTTTTGGTCACTTCACATGACCCTGGGACACTGTGACTGTCATAAATATGAATCAGTTGCCAAGCATCTGAATGTAAATCACAAGACCCTGGAGAGGCTGCAACATTCCAGCTGATCAGTGCGTCTTCTGGGCTCAGCAAAAAGATTCAGAGAAACGGGAAGCTTTTTAGAGAAAGAGACTCGAGGGCAATATTCTATCGCGCCATACAGATGCTTTAAAAGAGGTTGAGACCCTTCCTTCCTTTCTCTCCCAAGTGCAAGACCTATAAGAATGGATTTCATGTGCGGGAAAGCAAGACTCCAACTGAATATTAGAAAACAGCCCCTAGAAGTAAGAACAGGTGAACAGAGGAACTAGACAAGTACTGCGTTCATTAAGTGAACTTGAAGCACAGGCTGGCCTGCCATCTCTTGAAGAAATGTAATGTAATTTTTAAATTTAATTTAATTTTTAATTTAGTGTAATGTAATTTAATAATAATAATAATGATGATAAAGTTGGAAGGGACCTTGGAGGTCATCTACTCCAACCCCCTGCTCAGGCAGGAAACCGTATACCATTTCAGACAAATGGCTGTCCAGTCTCTTCTTAGAAACTTCCAATGTTGGCGCATTCACCGCTTCTGGAGGCAGGTTGTTCCACTGGTTAATTGTTCTTACTGTCAGGAAGTTTCTCCTTAGTTCTAGGTTGCGTCTCTCCTTGATTAGTTTCCATCCGTTGCTTCTTGTCCTGCCTTCAGGCGCTTTGGAGAATAGCTTGACTCCCTCTTCTTTATGGCAACCCCTGAGATATTGGAACACTGCTATCATGTCCCCTCTCGTCCTTCTCTTCATTAAACTAGACATACCCAATTCCAGAAAACGTTCCTTATATGTTTTAGCCTCCAGTCCCCTGATCATCTTTGTTGCTCTTCTCTGCCCCCTTTCTAGAGTCTCAACATCTTTTTTACATCATGGTGACCAAAACTGGATGCAGTATTCCAAGTGTGGCCTTACCAAGGCCTTGTAAAGTGGTATTAATACTTCACGTGATCTTGATTCTATCACTCTGTTGATGCAGCCTAGCACTGTGTTGGCTTTTTTGGCAGCTGCAGCACACGGCTGGCTCATATTTAAATGATTGTCCACTAGGACTCCGAGATCCCTCTCACAGTTACTACTATTGAGCATTTAATGTAATTAAATTAAATTAAATTTAATTTAACATTTAATTTAATTTAACATTTAATTTAATTTAATTTAATTTAATTTAATTTAATTTAATTTAATTTAATTTAATTTAATTTAATTATTTAATTTAATTTAATTTAATTTAATTTAATTTAATTTAATTTAATTTAATTTAATTTAATTTAATTTAATTTAATTTAATTTAATTTAATTTAATAATTTAATTTAATTTAATTTAATTTAATTTAATTTAATTTAATTTAATTATTAGCCAGCCAACTCTGAGGGACTCTTTCACTGATTTTATTTATTTTATTTTATTTTATTCAAAAGATTAAACGACCAAAAACATTAACAGAGACAAAACAAAGCTAAACAAGAATTGACATTTTAAAAAAATGTGAATTAAAAATGACAAAAAAACCAAAACACATAGAGGTAGTTCTCGACTTACAATAGGTCATTTAGGGACCGTTTCAAAGTTACAACGTCAGTGAAAAAAAGTGACTTGTGATCTTTTTTCACACTTAACGACCGTTGCAGCATTCCCCAGGGTCATGTGATCAAAATTCAGACTATAATAATAATAATAATAATAATAATAATAATAATAATAATAATAATAATAATAATAATAATAATAATAATAGTAGAATACAGCTGGAAGGGCCCTTGGAGGTCTTCTAGTCCAGCCCCCTGCTCAAGCAGGAGGACCTATACCAGTGGTGGCGAACCTATGGCACGCGTGCCAGAGGCGGCACTCAGAGCTCTCTCTGTGGGCACACGTGCCATGCCCCAGAGATAGCAAACGTCCCTCTTCAACCAGCTGCCTGCTAACTTGCCGAGGTCCCACATGGCCCAATGCATCCCAGCACGGCTGGTTTCTCTCCCCCTGTCCCGTCCCTCATGGCTCGCATGCTCTCCTTTTCCCAGGCACGACCCACTGCATCGCCTCCTCAGCTGTCGGCTGGCTGTCCAGCTCAGAGGCAGCTTCTCTGAACTGCTGTCGGTGGCTGCGGAGCCCCAGAGTGCACCGGTTGAGGGGCCGGCAGGCTGTGGCTGCTGACGGACATCATCAGCCCCCATGCACTTGCTGGCCTCTGTGTGCGGGGGCTGATGGTGTCAGGCAGGCGCCGCCCCGGCCCCTGCCTCACCTTGCCCCGTGGCAATGGCACCCCTTCCCTGCCTCGCCTCGCCTCACCCCACAAGATGAGCCCACTTTGGCCACACCCACACAGTCTGCCATGACCACCACAGCCATGCCCACTGGCACCCGGCGATAAATAATTGGGTTTTGGGTTGCGGTTTGGGCATTCGGTCTCTAAAAGGTTCACCATCACTGACCTATACCATTTTAGACAGGTGATTTTCCAGTCTCTTCTTAAAAACCTCC
>NW_015403312.1:0-3313 GCF_001527695.2 Protobothrops mucrosquamatus
ACCCATATATACTGTACAGCATCATACAAGAGGATCATACAGGTGTCTTTCTTCTAAGATCTGCACTCAGTGAGAACCCCTTGCTAATTTTATATTTAATGTTTATTCAGCAAATTAAATACTGGCATTACAAATCACACAAGCAATTCCCTATGTTTTAATGTGAGTGGTTGCTTCTTCAGGGTAAATATTGCATTAGACAGAATTCAGAATTTTCTTTCTGTTTAATGGCAGGTAACAGGTCTTGAACAGGATAATTCTTTTCAGATAGATGGCCTAATTAGCCACAATCCCTAGACAATTTGACCCTTTGTAGACTAGACTAGACTAGACTAGACTAGACTAGACTAGACTAGACTAGACCAGACCAGAATAGAATAGAATAGAATAGAATAGAATAGAATAGAATAGAATAGAATAGAATAGAATAGAATAGAATAGAATAGAATAGAATAGGAGTTGGAATGGACCTTGAAGGTCTTCTAGTCCAGCCCCCTGCTTAGGCAGGAAACCCTATACCATTTGTAAATGCAAGTATATGTGGCATGTTTTCTTATTATTTAATAATCTGATCATTACCATGCCTTTTTATTCAAGGTAGCCATTGAATTTCTTTGCTGACAAAACAGCAGAACAGTACAGCAAACTCACCCCGGATAAATATCCACCCAACTAAGACCATTTAAAAATGGTCCCAGACTCCCAGTGTATTCTAAAAGATGAAGTGATCTTTCTCAGAACAGACTGGGAAACATGAGACAACCCAGAGAGAAGAACAAGGTGGACTTGAACAGAATATCCCATGATTCTGTTTGATCAACCCAATTCTGTTTTAACCCATTTCTGAACAACATATAAGCAAAATAGCCATTACTGTTCTCAAAAAAAAAATTGGATAAACTATTGTTAATTTTTAACAGAACCTCCCCCTACTATCATAGCAACCCAGGTCTCGGAATGCTTCTAACAGTCACATGAATAATAATGCAAATGATCTGGTATAGAGACAATTGCAAGAAATCACTCTCTGCTTCTAATGATTTCTGGGAAGAAATCATCCTAAATAAAGAGGATAGATCAGTTTTGTTCTGGTTAACTCTTCGACTCGAATTGACGTCAGTCTAGTTGCAGTAAAAAGGTGGCTTTTCATCAGGCACAGTTCTGATCTGCAGGGATACCTGAGCAGAATACCATTATTACCAGCAACAACATTTCTGCTTTTCCTGATTAGAAAAGCCTTGGGTTATATGCAAATGCTGAAAGCATTTTCAGGAAGAAATGATGTGCACTGTGTAATTGTATATATGTCATTTTTAAACTCTCCTCACCCTGTTTGGAGAGCTATTTAAAATTCAGAAGCACGTGATGGTTGCTTACATGCTTACAAGAAGGCTCAGTATGAAATAGTTGAAGCAGAATTTATCTACGGATAAATTGAGGCTTAATCAGTTTCATGGCTTAGCTACAGAGGTTAAATTAGTGTAACCCGATTATAAAGATAATACTGATTCTTTATAAATTATTCCTGATGTGAATTAGCCACTGTTTTTCAGTGTTCCTTTTAGATGCCCAGCCCTTTTTCTTTGAGACATTGTACCATGTGTGTGGTGTGGTGGTCTACTGGTGAAGACGCTCACCTCCCACTCAGAAGGTTGAGAGTTCAATCTTAGGTAGAGGCAGATGTTTCTCTCCCAAGGCACAAAGAAAAAATATCTGCTCCAAACTCTGCATGGCGTCAGGAAGGGCATCTGGCCAATAAAAGCTCAGCTCCATCCAGTCACCCTGACTCCACCCTGAATTAAGGGATTATAGGTCATAAAAAGGGAGTTTTTTTATTGTATCATGTGTGTCCGTGCATGTCTGGTTATGTGTGTATAAACCCAAGAATGGTATTGCTAATAATAACACTTCCTATGTCTGATGAGCTGTGAGGATTTTTACCTATTCATTCATCTAGTCATGAATTTAAAATCAATTAATCTTCATTCAACAATATGATGGAAAATGTATCTTTCAAAAACTATTTTCAAACTCCATCTTTTTGAAACATTAATTTAATGCCATGGGCGAAGGTGCTGGAAGAAGAGTTGCAAAAGTCCAACCAAGCCTATTTGAGTCTCGCTTCTTGCAGTGAGTTGCTATCTTAGAGAGGTTTCATAAACCAAGATATCGCTAGAACAGGGGTCTCCAACCTATGGGCTGTAGCCCGGTATCGGGCCATGGCCTGTTGGCCACCGGGCCCCGGGAATGGCTGGTGACTGTGCACACATGTGCGTGCACCCTCCCCGCGTGGCTGCTAGCAGCCAATTTGCACAAGCAAGAGTGTGCCAGCGCAGCCGCCACAGGTACACATGGCCCGCTTGGCATGGGCATGGGCACTAGCGCCCCCCACCGTGTATGGCCCATTTGCACATGTGTGTGTGGGGATGCACGCGCACACATGTCCCTGCTCCTCCCTTTCCCTCTTGGCTACAACCCGGAAAGGTGGGGAGCTCTGCTCTAGAACACTAATCTGCATTCCCCTTCCCCCTTCCATCCATATGGAAAGGGGGAAGGAAAAGTCTATCCTGCTGAGTCTCTTTGGAGGCTGTATCCTAATAATTATGATTTAATAATAATAATAATTATTATTATAATCACCCTAAAACAGGGGTGTCAAACTCAATTTCATTGAGGGCTGCATCAGCATTGCGGTTGCCCTTGGGGGGGCGGGTGGGTGTAGCCAGGGTGGGTGCGGCCTACTGGGTGGGCGTGGATGGAGTGGGTGTGGCCTACTGGGTGGGCATGGCCAGTTCTACATTGTTCGTGTCAAGGGTGCCTGTGGGGGCCTGGGCAGGAGTGGGACAGATCTGAGGGTCTCTGGCAGAAGGGGGTGGGACCAGGGCAAGCGCCAAGGCATGGTCCATTTCTTCATTCCTCACAAAGGGTGACACCTCCCCAGCATGCACCCAGGGGGCGGGGCCGACACAGCAGGGGCTGGTTCCTCGCTGTTTCTAGATGGCCTTGTAGAGGTAAGACTGAATGCGTTTTAGCATAGATGCCCACCACAAAATTGTACATTGGCTCCCGGCCGGCCTGGGCCAGGGCCAAGGCAGCGGGGGCCATTCCATCACTGTTTCCAGGATGGCTTCGTGGGCCACATGAAACCACTTTGCGGGCTGCATCCGGCCCCCGGGCCTTGTATTTGACATGTCTGCCCTAAGACCTTGAGAAGAATCCAATAATAAAAAATATCAAATCCAGGCAGTACTATCTGGTGGATTTTGTGTAAATAACAAAGGAGGAGGAGGAGGAGGAGGAGGAGGAGGAGGAG
>NW_015403313.1:0-3313 GCF_001527695.2 Protobothrops mucrosquamatus
TTTTGCAAATTTTTATTAATTTTCAAATAAACATATAAACAAATACAAATGTGGTGCATTTCATTAAAAAACAAAAAGAAAACCTAGTCAATATATTTTCAGAAATGATCGGCGGTCCCCCCCCCTGCATCCCCCCTCACTCCTTCAACCTTCCTACCTTCCCTCTTCCTTCCTCCCCTCCTACCCACACCTCTCTCCTCCTTCCTCCTTTCCAACTATCTTACACATCCCATCACCTTCTTTTCCACCTCCTTCGGATGCAGTTTAGGGGTACTGGCCGATCATCTCCTCTTCTCAAAAAGGGAAAAACCATTACATTATTTATCTATAGCATATAAATACACCAGATTTTATATAATTCTACCCCTTCATCCCCTTCCCCCCTCCCCTCCGGACTTCCCAGAACGGAGTACAGGGATAATCACCTAGCATCCCAAATCTAAATAAAACTACCCAAACATAATACAAACAAATATTAACATACTTTAACTCTAATATAATATAGAAATAATAAAAAAAAGAAAAAAAGTTTAATCAAAAGCTATATGATTATTCATTTTATATTTCGCTTCTCATCCAGGAATTAAAGAAGGTTCTTGGATGAGAAGCAAAATATCTTCAAGGGAAAACAAGAGAGTCCAGTTGCCTTTTGAAAAAGCACCTTTGGGACTTGGCAACTTTAAGCTGTATGGACTTCCCACAGGACTTCAACTCCCAGAATTCCCTAGCCAGCAATGCTTAAAATTGCCAAGATTAGAAACACTGCTCTAGAAGCTGCAAAACGGACAAGGTGTATGTAAGAGAGGTTTGTGTGCTGTATATAACCAACAGCTTGCTTAACTCTGGGCTAAACTTTCCTAATTATACCATTACAAGAATAAAGAAATATATTTCAGGTTCTTCTGAGCCAAGCAGGAGAGAAAGCTACCTGCTGATTCTCTGCATGTTCTTATCTTCTAATCAGGTTATTGCTGTTGGGGCCAGAAGATTAACACATTGCACCAGTGTAGCAGAAGCAATTTGGTTTTTCTAAATGGCTTAGTAGGCTCTTATGGGTCTCTCTGAAACCCAGAGTCATCATGGTGGTGTACATTTTGGAGAGGAGGTGTTTATTATGGAATGGGCATATACTAAGGTGACCAACTTTTTTACAATGAAAAGGAGGACACAAATAAATTGAAGAAAAAAAATATCGTAAATAAAAGAAACATTTTATTAATTGCAACAATAATACAGAATACACTATAATATGATAAATGCATAATAAAAAACATTTGTAACAATAACATTTTATATTGTAATTATGCTTACATGCTGCACCCCCACCCGCAGCCGCCCCACCAGCACTGCTGCCCCGCCGTGTAGAGTGGGCCCCACGGCTCCCAAAGCACCAGCTGTGCCGGCTCTGGCCCTGCCCGCCTGCAGCCGCCCACCCTGCAGCCGCCCACCCTGCGCAGCCCCATTTAAAGCAGGCCCCACGGCTCCCACAGCACGGGGGGCAGCCGGCCACCGCTGCCCCTCACACCCCCACCCGCAGCAGCCCCACCGCCCCTGCCTCTTGCACCCGCAGCCATTATTGCCCTAGCAGGGCCGAAGATCAAAAGAAAGTTACCATGGTGTCGTCGCTCCAGTCTCCTCCAGGTATCTTCGGGACTAACTAGGAGATGGTGTAGTTGGGTAGCAGGGAGGGGTGCAAAGTTCCTGCCAATTCGCCTTTGCTGCAGACAACTTACATGTGCAAAGTTTGCCGGCCGGGTGTTTTGGTGCACTCAGCAGCAATTCCTATTGGCTTTCAAAAGCCAATAGGGGGAATAGCACAGCTCATGCAAAAGTTAAAAAAAAAACCATCAAAAAAGGTGCCAGAACGCCGTTCTGAGCGTTCTATGAGAAAAAAAAAGCCCTGCAGATTAGTCTTGAAATATCGAAAAGGAGGACATGTAGGAGGACACTTTTCGAGGGAGGACAGAACTCACAAAAGGAGGACTGTCCTCCCTAAAGGAGGACAGTTGGTCACCTTACATATACACATAGCTCAATATCAGCAATGCATGAGTGCTTAGGATCTGGATAATTGCAATCCTGTGTGTCTTAGAAATAAGCTGTACTTATCATCATTATCCTATAGCTATACCAGCTTTATATAGGCTTTAAACTGTGTGGACTATATCAGTGTAGAAGGGTGCTCAACACAGGGGGTTTTTTAAGACTTGAAAACAGATCAAATAATGAGTTAAGGAGTGATGGGAAGGAAGAGAAACTCAAACATCAAACAGGAGATACAGGAAGCATACCTAGAATCAGACATAAAGATCTCAAATGCCTATATACAAATGCTCAAAGTTTGAGGAACAAACAGGATGAACTTGAAATATTAATACATAAGGGTAGATATGAGGTTTGGTCTTAGGCCCAATACTCTTCAATAACTTCATAAATGACTTAGATGAGGGAATAGAAGGGGAACTCATCAAATTTGCAGATGACACTAAACTGGCAGGAATAGCCAACACCCCAGAAGACTAGCTCAGGATCCAGATGGATCTTGACAGACTTGAACACCGGGCCCTATCAAACAAAATGAAATTCAACATAGAGAAAAGTAAAGTCTCACATTAGGCAAGAAAAACCGAAAGTACACATACAGATTAGGTGAAACCTGGCTTAATAGCAGTGACTGTGAGAGGGATCTTGAAGTCCTATGGACAATCAATTAAATATGAGCCAGCAGTGTGTGGCGGCAGCCAAAAAAAGCCAATGCAATCCTAAATTGCATTAACAGAGGGATTGAATCAAGATCACGTGAGGTACTAGTACTGCCCTATAAAGCCTTAGTAAGACCACACCTAGAATACTGCATCCAGTTTTGGTCACCACACTATAAAAAAGATGTTAAGACTCTAGAACAGACATTTCAAAGTCGTGACGTCATGTGACGTTGCGAGATATATTGGGACTGTTTGGCCATTGGGGTGGGCACGGCTTCCAGATGATATGTCCGGCCTGCGGGCTGGCAGTTTGACACTCCTGCTCTAGAAAGAGTGCAGAGAAGAGCAACAAAGATGATTAGGGGCCTGGAGGTAAAATGTATGAAGAACAGTTGCAAGAACTGCACCAGGGAAGTACCTGAGGATTAGAAAAGGGCTGATGTGGTTCCTATCTTCAAGAAAGGGAAAAAAACAGACCCAGGAAACTACAGCCCAATAAGTCTAACATTAATACTTGGGAAGATCCTGGAAAAGATAATCAAAAAACAGATCTGTGAACAAATAATAATAATAATAATAATAATAATAATAATAATAATAATAATAAT
>NW_015403314.1:0-3313 GCF_001527695.2 Protobothrops mucrosquamatus
TGACTTGTGGACTGCTGCCTGAGGAATTCTGGGAGTTGAAGTCCACAAGTCATAAAAGGGCCAAGTTTGAAGACCCCTGCTGTAGACCCTTTGGGTTGTCCAAGTAAATAACATATACGATAATATTTTGCACAGCTGTCGGCCTAATTCCCATGAGGAATTGCATTTCTAGGGTGGTGAAAGTAACAGCCTTTTAAAGTGAGGTGCGTGGATCACACTGAATGTTCGAGGTTACTTTAGAAAAGAGCGAAGACAGGACGGCTTGAAAGAGGAGAAAAGTGAAGGCCTGGCTCAGCAGATCTTTACAGACCCACAACTGTGGAGCCAACAATGTTTTGTGTCAATTGTCTCTCTTCAGAAGGTGTTTGAAATCCACCTTGATGCACACACCTCCAGGGGGATCACGGTTTCTGGGCAAGGTGCGAGATTATGAAACCAAGAAAAAAAACAAAAACAACCCAACCCAATTTATTATTATTTTCACTAGCCTTCTTGGCAGCGAGGGAAAAGTAGGCAGGCCGGAATGATGGAGAAATGCTTGACAAAGTTATTGCCAACTTAGCAACTGGGATCAAGTACTGAGCAAGGGTGGAGGAGAGACTGGACAAGGGCAGCAAAATGGAGGGCTTCCAGTTACACAGTTTATATGGGGATATGAGGGGTCTTTGACGCTCTCTGAACTGGGTTGTTTTCTTGCAGATGTTGCATTACTCAACTCGGTAACACCATCAGTGTCAGAACAGAGAAGGAGGAGGAAGAGGAGGAGGAGGAGGAGGAGGAGGACAATGACTATGGGGTCTATGGTGCTCTCTGATCTTGGTTGTTTGCTTGCAGATGTTTCATGACCAAAACTAGATAAACACCATCAGTGCTAGAAGGGTCTGTGGAGAGGAGGAGGAGGAGGAGGAGGAGGAGGAGGAGGAGGAGGACAATGACCATGGGGTCTATGGTGCTCTGTGATCTTGGTTGTTTCCACCCATTGCTTCTTGTTAGTTCTTCCCAGGTCCTTCTCTTCAGGGATATGTCCATTTGTCCATATCCCAAAAGTGTTTTCAAAAGGCAACTGGATTTCCTTGGTATTTTTTTTTAACTTGAAAACATTTTGCTTCTCATCTTTTCATTGTTTAATGAAAAGAAGGACTAGGGGGTGACAGTTTAATGAAGAGAAGGACGAGGGGTGACATGATAGCAGTGGTCCAACATCTCAGGGGCTGCCACAAAGAAGAGGGAGTCAAGCTATTCTCCAAAGCGCCTGAAGGCAGGACAAGAAGCAACGGATGGAAACTCATCAAGAAGAGAAGCAACCTAGAACGAAGGAGAAACTTTCTGACAGTCACAATCATTAATCTCTAGAATGGCTTGCCTTCAAAAGTTGTGGGTGCTCCACCACTGGAGCTTTTGAAGAAGAGATTGGACCGTCATTGGTCCAGAATGGTATAAGGTCTTCTACTTGACTAGAAGACTATCTTAGGGGCTTCCACAAAGAAGAGGGAGTCAAGCTATTCTCCAAAGTGCCTGAAGGCAGGACAAGAAGCAACGGATGGAAACTAACCAAAAAGAGAAGCAACCTGGAACTAAGGAGAAATTTCCTGACAGTGAGAACAATCAGTGGAACAGCTTGACTTCAGAAGTTATGGGTGCTTCAAAACTAGAGGTTTTTAAGAAGAGATTGAACAACCATTTGTCTGAAATGGTACAGGGTTTCCTGCCTGAGCAGGGGGTTGGATTAGATGACCTCCAAAGTCCCTTCCAATTCTGGTTGTCCAGTTTCTTCTTAAAAACTTCCAGTGTTGGGGCATTCACAACTTCTGGAGGCATGTTGATCCACTGGCTAATTGTTCTCACTGTCAGGAAATTCCTCCTTAGTTCCAGGTTGCTTCTCTCCTTGATTAGTTTCCAACCATTGCTTCTCGTCTTGCCTTCAGATGATTTGGAGAATAGCTTGACTCCCTCTTCTTTGGGGCAACCCCTCAAATACTGGAATAACTGCTATCATGTCCCCCCTCGTCCTTCTCTTCATTAAACTAGACATACCCAATTCCAGCAACCGTCCCTTATATTTTTTAGCCTCCAGTCCCCTGATCATCTTTGTTGTTCTTCTCTGCACTCTTTCTAGAGTAGTTTTGTAGTTGATATTTGTTATTCTTTTGGCTAATAGTTTCTCCACCCTTGCCATCCATTCTTGATTGTCCTACCTTCAAGAGCAAAAGATTTCAAGGAATTCTTCTCCTAGCTCTAGGAGGAAGGTTCTAGAAGGTTTTCATTCCTGGTTTTGTATAGGAGGCCCTGTACCAGTCATCCTGTTAAATGAAGGCAGGATATAGTAGGTGGACCAGGCTTTCCAGTTTCTGTTATGATGTCCTCAGTGGGAACAATTAACCAGGAATGACTTTCCTCCAGAAGTTGTGGGTGTGCCCCATCCCTGGAAATTTCTAAGAAGAGACTGGACAGCCACTTGTCTGGACTGGTATAGGGTCTCCTGCTTGCACAGGGGGCTGGATTAGAAGACCTCCAAGGTCCCTTCCAGTTCTGTTATTCTGTTTTTCTGTATTTGAATAGCTGGGGAAGTTGTCAGCCAGGTATGTTCTCTTCCTGTGGTTGATCAAAGGACATGGACCAATCATTACAAAGTTCTTTATACCCAAAAGTTCAACCAAGTAACTCATGAGCTAGTTAGTCCAAAACGAAACAGAACTGGCTGGTAAGTCATGTTCCAAATATGAATATTCTTCTTCTTCGTTTTATGTAATTAAAATAACAAACTGAAGATAAATGTGCGTGATTAAGGATAAGTCAGAATTTCCTTTCCTCTGCCTACACAGTGTCAAAAACCTAACATCACCTGCTGGCCAGGTAATTAATACCTGCCAATTTAAATTTATCCACTCTTACTATTTTTAAGTTACTTTTGACTCAGAAGAGGGCGAGAGAAAACCAGAGGAAAATTATCAAAGTTTTATCTCCTGCACATCCAGGTGGTAAATTCAAAGAAGCTAACATTTAACCTCGCTTGCAATGGTTTTCTCATTATAGCCACTAATGTTAGTTCCCATTAAACAGCTGGCATATGTATATATACACAATATTTTAATGATTTTGCATTTGAGGGAACTTTTCCTGTTAGATCGCGCAGGCAGTAAGACACGAGTCGAGTGACAGTCAGCTCTTGGTTTATTGGCAAGGCATAAAGTAAATCCGGACTGGCTCTCTGGGCCAGGGGAGCCCTCTTTTATGGGATTCCCCTGGCTTGTAATCACACAATTCCATTGGCTGGCAAGACCCTGTTGCTAGTTAGCCAACCAGCAACGGGCAT
>NW_015403314.1:11338-14278 GCF_001527695.2 Protobothrops mucrosquamatus
AATTTCATTGGAATCTGATGCCTTGCCAGGTGCGTCACCTCCTGCAGTGGGAAAAGAGAGCAATGCACCTTCATCTCGGTTGCTCTAAAGGTGTGTATGCATGGATCTGTATATGTGTGAATGTATATATAATAAGAATGTTCATGGCTGGGCTGTCCTGCTCTCTCTCTCTCTCTCTCTCTCTCTCTCTCTCTCTCTCACACACACACACACACACACACACACACAGAGATGTAAGTGTGGTTTAGTGGAAAGAATAGAATAGAATAGAATAGAATAGAATAGAATAGAATAGAATAGAGCTAGAAGGGACCTTGGAGGTCTTCTAGTCCAGCCCCCCGCCCAACCAGGAGTCCTTCCTTCACAAGCAATAGCTCTTAGACTTATATACTGCTTCACAGTGCTTTTCAGCCTTCTCTATCACATTTTGGAAGCGTAGATAAAATGCCGCCTTATCCATTTCCAAATAAATAATTGCTTCCTCCATTTTTTTTTTTTTGGAGGCTATCATTTCTGTGTCTAATGTATCAACTTTTTTCACAACATTGTCTAACCCCATTTCTACTAATTGAATTCTTGCTTCATTTTTTTCCCCATCGTTTGTTGTATCATTTCAACTCTGTTGTCCAATTTATTTATATCGCCTCTCATTTCCACATGATTTTTCGCTATAGTCTCTTGCATTTTTAACATTGTTTCTTGGATACTGAGGAGTGTAGATTGCATAGTTTGCATATTGGCTATTACATTTTGTTTATCTGTGCCAAACATTCCTTCTATTGATCTTTGACCAGGTAGGGATGAGGGTGTCAATGTTAAACTCGATACTGTTTTTTTTCCCCTGTCCTCAATGTTGCCATAATTATTTTACACTTCTCTTCCCTCAACTTCTCTGAACTTTCCTCCACTACCCCAATTACTCCAACCTCTCTCTACCTTCTCAAACTTTTTTCACTTTCTTATTCTTTCTTACTTTTTTAACCAACAAATTTTCCCAATTATACCTTCTCTAAGTAGTTTACAGAGACAGCATGTTGCCCCCAACAATCTGGGTCCTCATTTTACCCACCTCAGAAGGCTGAGTCAACTTTGAGCAGATTAGGATCAAACTCCTGGCAGCGGGCAGAGTCAACCTGCAATACTGCCTTCTAACCACTGTGCCACCAGGGCTCATGGGACCAGGCAATACAGAGGTGAATTTAATGGGCGGTATCTCTTCAACCTTCTCCATTTGTCCAGGTGGTCAAGATGCCTCTTGCTCAACATAAGAACCCACCTGGATGGTCTTTTGAACAGACTGAAGAGCTACTTGAGTTTTTTGATTATTCCCAAAGGATACCCTTGTGTTTCTTATAGCTATGTATTTATCTCTAAATAATTGGTCAGACTTTATTTCTTCTACTGCTTCTCCATCCCCAGCAAACGCAGGTCCAGATCGCAAACTTGGCTTCCAGGTCCAATTAAAAATTAAGAGGCAAAATGTTGTTTGTTTTGCTGTACACAGCAGAACTGAACGCTATGGGTGAGTATTCTCTCTGAATACAAATCATAATAATATATGGAAAGCTATTAATTTTCTCTTGGGCCTCCGTAATAATTATGTTTATTATTGCCATTTATTTCAAATTCTATAAATTTTATCTCTAGTAATGAGTGAAAAAAAGAGCGCGTAGCTACTGAAGGAGCACCGTGAGTAGCCTTAAGGTTTAATGTTTGCAAGTATATTATTGTCTTCCCAGAAAACCAATAAATAGAGTCTATTCACAATCAGCTTTAAAGCCTATCCCATTGACATCAATGGAAGTCACGTTAAAGACTGCAGCAGCAGCAGCCAAAAAAGCCAACACAATCCTCAGTTGCATTAACGGAGGGATTGAATCAAGATCCCATGAAGTGTTAATAACGCTTTATAAGGCCTTGGTAAGACCACACTTGGAATACTGTATCCAAGTTTTGGTCTTCACGATACAAAAAAGATGTTGAGACTCTGGAAGGAATGCAGAGAAGAACAACAAAGATGATTAGGGGACTGGAGGCTAAACCATATGAAGAACGGTTGCAAGAATTGGGTATGTCTAGTCTACTGAAGAGAAGGATTAAGAGGGACATGATAGCAGTCTTCCAACATCTAAGCCAGTGATGGCGAACCTTTTAGAGACCGAGTGCCCAAACTGCAACCCAAAACCCACTTATTTATCGCTGGGTGCCAGGTGGGTGTGGCCCACTGGGTGGGTGTGGCTGTAGTGTTCATGGCAGACACAGTGGGTGTGCCCAAGGTGGGCATGGTCACCTCGATGTTGCTCGTGGGGAGGGACACCTGTGGGGGCTGGGCAGGGTTGGGGGAGATCCAGGGGTTCTCTGGCAGGTGGGATGGTGGGCAGGAGGCAAGGTGAGGCAGGGCGGGGGTGCCATTGTCACAGGGCAAGGTGAGGCAGGGGCCGGGGCAGCCACTGCCTGACACCATCGGCCCCACACACAGAGGCCAGCGAGCGCATGGGGGCTCTGTCCATCAGCAGCCACAGCCTGCCAGCCCTCAACCGGCACACTCTGGGGCCCCGCAGCCGGCCGCCAGCAGTTCAGAGGCGGCTTCTCTGAGCTGGACGGCTGGCTGACAGCTGAGGAGGTGATGCAATGGGTCATGCCTGGGAAAAGGAGAGCATGTGAGGCCAGGAGGGATGGGATGGGGGGGAGGGAAACCAGCCATGCTGGGATGCATCTGGCCATGTGGGACCTCAGCGAGTTAGCAGGTGACTGGTTGAAGAGGGACAGTTGCCATCTCCGGGGCATAGCGCGTGTGCCCACAGAGATGGCTCTGAGTACCGCCTCTGGCACACGTGCCATAGGTTCGCCACCACTGATCTAAGCAGCTGCCACAAAGAAGAGGGGTCAATGCAGGGCTTTTTTTCAGCCGGAACGCGGCGGAACCGCGTTCCGGCACCT
>NW_015403315.1:0-3312 GCF_001527695.2 Protobothrops mucrosquamatus
AAGCTGGTAAAGCAAAGGTGAACTTCCAAAGGTCCTGGTCTGTTGGAGAATTAAGTGCACTGCAGAGAGCAGGAAGGAGAGGATCCAGATGAGGCCACAAACCAGGCTGGGCAGATATGATGGACGATGGCAGTGATGCCAGAGTGGGAAAAAGGCAGCCACACACCTGTCCAGGTTGATGGACGTCAGCAGAAACTGGCTAGCAGAATAGGTGAAGGAAAAGAGCTCAAAGAACAAAAAGAAAAAGGTTTGGACCATGTAAGCTCCTTTATAAAAAATTGACACCCCCACAAATATAGCTGCCATAATGAGGGATGCGAGGACCCCAAAATCAGTGATGGAGAGATACAGGATTTAAGTGGTGAAAGAATTTATCTTAATGGAAAAGGCCAGGAGATAAATGGTCTTTCCATTTTCTACCAGGCCCAAAATGCAAATAAGGGCAATGAAGCCATTGATAAGATTTGGTGTTAAATTATCAACCAGATGATTAACTAGAAAAAACGTTTCTGGTATTTTAGAAGTATTCAGAGCAGTTTCCATATTTTAGATAATACGAAAAGAAATGTTGACCTTTTCTGGATCACTCCTTGAAAGTTCAGGAGTATCCAAAATAGTTTGGGGATGTACCCTGCTTAAAAAAAAAAAAGGAAAGGAGAATCAGTTCTCTTATACAGACATACACACACAAGCACACATTTATTTTTCACTTCCACATATCATATCAACACATATGTATGTTTTTTACCATCTGATGGAAATTACAGCCCTAAATTCAAAGCTACTTATGAGGCTGAAGAATTACTATACTCTATACCAGGGGTAGGCAACCTCGGCTCTTTTATGACTCATGGACTTCAACTCCCAGAATTCTTGAGTCAGCATAGCTGACTCAGGAATTCTGGGAATTGAAGTCCATGAATCATAAAAGAGCCGAGGTTGCCTATCCCTGCTCTATACAGACCCAAGCTTTTCACCCCAAAATCTTCAAGATGCATTTCAGTAAAATTGCCACCAATTCCCATTATTAGACGTTCTGGCTGAGGCCGCAGTTGGGTTATCCTGTATCTCAACAAGCAAAAGAGAACCCCAAAAATAGGAAAGGAAAATTAATAGCGGGGAGTGGAGGATACAATATTTAATGTTTGCATTTACATTGCTTGGACTCGATGACCTCCAAGGTCCCTTCCAACTTTATTATTATTATTATTGTTGTTGTTGTTGTTGTTATTATTATTATTATTATAATCATTATTATTATTATTATTATTACCTGCAGGCAGATAAGTGATTACTCTTTTATGGGGGGGGTGAGTGAGGGGATGCGTAGGGTCTGGGGAGATGGCGGGGGCAGTAAGGAGGCGCAAGAGGGTGTGTGAGAGACATTAGATACATGAGGGTAGGTGTGAGGCACTTCACAATGTTGTGTGACATGTGTGTCACATATCGGGGTGGGTGGATGATGCTCAAGAGTTTGTCAGGGCTGTGACAATTGTTGTGTGGGTGGGGAGCTTGAACAGAGAGCTGGATTGGCTGGTGTGATGTGAGCATATAGGACCTGCTGAAGGGTGAATGGAGGGAAACTTTTCCCAATGATTTTCACCCTTTCCTGCCGACTTCCCCATTGACTTTCTGGGGAAACCTGCGTGGAAGTTTCCAGTTGAAATAAAAAAAAATAATTATCCTTTTCATCAGTGTTGACTAGGTTTATGGGCAGTGCCCTCCTTCTGTGGCTGGTGATTATCTTGCAAAAATGAGGAACCAAATCTTCTTATCGCTAGATGTTCACCCTGATTAGGCAAGACACAATATATATATATAATTGTGTGAGACTTCTTAGCAAGATCTGCTTCTTCATCCAAGAACAGAAAGAATATTTTTTTGAAAAGATCTGCTTACAACTGTCTGATAGTCCAACATTTAATCCTGTAAATTGTTCATCTGATAGGTTCTTCTTGACGTATGTCAAACAAGACTTAAAACCTGTCATATTTTCTCTACATCTTATTCTGCTTTGGCCATTGTCAGTCACTGTAGCAGTCAATTACATAACATAGTAATCTTCTTCTCATCAGATCTGAAGAACGTGGACCAATTGTTTCAGAAAGGTAAGACATTTGATAGATCTTAGACCAATGCAAGAATATTTCTCTGCTTAATTAGTATTTTCTGCTCTTGATTTTTCACATCAAACTATTTAGAAATTTTGCACAAACTCCGTAGATCCAGGACTTTTATGTTTTATATTCTTAGCAGTCTTCAGCTGGGACAAAATAACTAGAATATCTGCAAGGGGTATATTAACAGCCCTCTGGGGACAGCCAGCCTCAGTTAATTCTAAGGACTGAACAGAAAAGATTTGTGGAGCTTCAACGTGATTCCTTATCACAACAAATATTTAATCAAAGAATATCTTGAAAGCAGTAAAATTAGGCATAAAGACCACTTTTGGTGGATAGTAGAAGAATTTATTTCCCTAGTGGTTAGTAGGAGATATTTTTAATTGATTATATTGTATTTTTTTTTTTATCTTTGAATGTTGTATGTGCCCAGGGTCATTGAGAGTTGGATAGCAAATAAGTTTAACATGCTTTAGTTGGTTGCATAAACAGTTAGATGTTGTGATTGAATTTGGCATTGATCTGGGAGGGGTAGATATTGCTGTTTGATAGTGTTAAATGTATCATCAAAGGATGTAAACTGTTTCAAGTAAAGCAGCCTTTTGCAACTCATTGATGGTGATTTTGTCAATGCCGATGCTTTCCCATTGGTGTCCATACATTTTGGGATTAAACTGAAGGTTTAATCCCATATCCAATATCTCAGGGACTGCCACAAAGAAGAGGGAGTCAAGCTATTCTCCAAAGCACTTGAAGGCAGGACAAGAAGCAACGGATGGAAACTAATCAAGGAGAGAAGCAACGTAGAACTAAGGAGAAACTTTCTGACAGTTAGAACAATTAACCAGTGGAACAACCTGCCTCCAGAAGTGGTGAATGCTCCAACACTGGAAGTTTTTAAGAAGAGACTGGACAGCCATCTGTCAAAATGGTATAGGGTTTCCTGCCTGAGCAAGGGGTTGGACTAGATGACCTCCAAGGTCCCTTCCAACTTTATTATTATTATTATTATTATTATTATTATTATTATTATTATTATTATATAACTATTGATTGATAACAGAATAAGCAGGAGCCTTGGAGGTCATCTAGTCCAACCCGCTGCTCAGGCAGGAAACCCTACACTCTTTCAGATAAATGGTTGTCCAATCTCTTCTTCAAAGGTTCCACTGTTGGAGCATTCAGAACTTCT
>NW_015403316.1:0-3312 GCF_001527695.2 Protobothrops mucrosquamatus
GGGGAAGGGGGGAAGAAGGGAGTCACTCGTCGGGCTTTAAAACAAAAAAACAAACGCCGAGCCGGCACGCCCGAGTCCCCTAACGCCGCGCTTAAGGTGGGAAGGGGGAGCTGAGTTTTTTTTTGGGGGGGGGAAACCCCTCTCCAACCTTTCTGGAAAAGGGGCTGAGTCGGCGGGGGGGGGGGCGAAGACGCGGCCGTTCCCCTCGTGCCGTGCTTCTCAACCTTGACAATTTTAAGGCGTGTGGACTTCAACTCCCAGAATTCCACAGCCAGCGATGCTGGCTGTGGAATTCTGGGAGTTGAAGTCCACACGCCTTAAAATTGTCAAGGTTGAGAAACAAGCGCCTTCACACGCCCCCCCTTTACACCTTAGAAGCCTCCCCCGTCGATCTGTAGTCCCGGAGGGGAAGGTGGGGGGGGATCACTTTCTCCTTCGAAGGTTCTCCTTCGGGGACTTTTCCGGAACTGGTTTCGGGACACCCCCCCCTGGCGTTTTGTCGTCCCGAAACAACTCGGCGAGCGCCACGCCTTCCCCGGCTCCGGCAGGCGGCAACTTCGGGGAGACTCTTCGAACAGAGATCGTTGGGGGGGGGGAGGAGGACCCAAAGCTGAGCTTGTGGCGGAGAAGACGGGCGCCTCATCCGGGAATCCGGCTTCGTCCGGGTTTTCGAGGTTGCCCTGGCGTTCGGGGAGGATTTTTTTTAGGCCCGAGTTCTCCTACTCCCATTGGCTGCCGCGGTCGAATAATTATGATCACATCCTTAGACTGCGGGCCGCTGCTTAGTGTTTATTGGTAGTTAAGGATCTATTATCTATTCATCAACCTACTATTTTTACCAATTACACTCTCCTAAAGTGAGGTACCAGCAGGTATTTTTCACGTTTATCATTAATGATTTAAAAAAAAAGAAAGAAAAAGAAAAAAGAAATCTGCGTCTTTTAAATCTATTGGGCGGTGTGATTTATTTTCTGAAAGGCGAGGAATTGTGCGTGGAGAAGCATATATTAAAGAGTGACAAATCCTCTTTCAGAACGCCCTAATTTTCTCCTGTGTTTTTCTTTTTTTTTTGTCCTGTCTTCTTCCCACTCCTTTACCTAGAAGTAAATAATTTGAGTTATTATTGTTTAAATCGATCGACACGTTCATATAATTGGAGACGTATCTGCCTTTTTCACCCCAAACAAAACAAGGACAAGGGTTTTACTGGGGGATCTAAGATGACCAGGATCTCTCAAGTGGGAAAGATAGCTAGTATTTCGGATTATAAACGCTTGGGAGTTCCCTTCAGACTGGGCATTTTGTGAGTGTCTAATACGAAATGTACTCTTATCCATAGTCCACGTACACTACTTTTATATTTCCTTTTATTTGACATATAAAATAACATATAAAATACAAACGTATTGAATGTATCAATTTCATAAATAAATGCTGTTGTAATTAAAACAATTATTATCATCATATATAATCATTACATAAAAGCCAAATATTTCTCGATTGACCGTATGTGGCCTTCCGGGTACGCTTTAAGGTGTTAGTTAGCACCTTTAAAGCGCTCCATGGCATAGGACCTGGATACCTCCGAGACCGCCTTCTGCCACAGATTCCCTCCCACAGACCGGTACGCTCCCACAGAGCGGGCCTCCTCAGGGGCCAAGCAATGTCGGCTGGCGACCCCCAGGGGGAGGGCCTTCTCTGTGGGTGCCCCCACCCTCTGGAACGAACTACCCCCCCGAGATCCGGACGATTCCGGATCTCCTAACTTTCCGCCGCGCCCTCAAGACATGGCTTTTCCAGCAAGCGGGTCTGGCCTAGGGTGAATTTTAAGTAGGGACAATTTTAATGATTTTAACAAGACACAGCGACAAATATTTGGTTTTTAATTGGCTTTTACAGGGGAAATGTTTTTGTATTGTTTTTAACATGCTGTGAGCCGCCCTGAGTCCCATGGGGAGAAGGGCGGCATATAAGTTAATGATAAATAAAAATAAAATAAATAAATAAATGTAGGCGAAAGGGGAGAGCAAGTTAGAAACGCTTTCAGCAACTGTGTGCATCCATGAAGATAGGATATTATTGGAGTTCTTTAGCCTGCTGGTATCTGCTTACCTTCTCCTCTCATTCTTCCCCATATCCTGATGTATATCCTGGTGTGTGTTTTACGTTCTTTTAGAGGAATATTTAATTCGGAGAAGGAGTAGAAAGAATAAGGTTCCTATAACTTTGCAGCTAAACTTGCTTTTACTGGGCGATTCTAAGCGTCTTTTAGTTTTCCTGTAAGAGATTAATCTGACTGTAAAACAGTCCATCTCCCCCCCCCCCCGCCCCTCATTTCACACGACTAAATATTTTGGCTAAAGCCTTAGAAAAGCATAGAATAGTGAGTGGCCTTGGAAAGGGCATTTTGTATGTCTAGGCGAATATACTAACCATGCCTTTAATCTGGAACTGAAGATTTCAGTTTATCCAACTACTTTGGATTCATTAGCAAAGAATTTAAGGAACCGCCATTTTTCTTCCAACTCCTAAACGTGCGAAATCAACTCACTTCTGCCAATGCACTTTTATCTCTGTAAATACAGAATACCATTACTATGGTAATAATAATTTATTTCATCCTTGCTGGACACAGAAGGAGAATTCTCCCGAAATCAGCGGATTTGACAAGCTTGGACAGATTCGCCTACCAACAGATCTAAGCCCTCTTTACGAGATACAGCCATAGGCCAACAGATTCCGCAGTGGGATTGGAAGAAGGGTGGAAAACCGGTTCGAAAAAGGAGGGTTCAGGGGCCAAATTTGGGTCTTAAAAGTTCCCAAATGGGGGTGGTGGTGGAGAGTGGAAGCAGTACAGGCACGCCAACTTGCTTCTAGAGTGTCTCCAATTTTAATTTCTGCCAAAGAAAGAAATCTCACGATCTAAAATATCTCCAGTCTGGAGATTTGAACCCACTTGCCGCGTTATAGCAGTGAGTCCCCAGGCCTTTAGTGGGTTTCTGGTACGCTGGAGAATATCTCCAACCTTTTGAGGCTGAACAGCTTCGGAAGAGCGACTCCGGAGTGAGAAGCCGGCTGGGCTCTTTAGCTCCTTTTCTCGGCCTAGCTTTGAAGGGGGGGGAGCCCCTCCGAATGGGTCTCGGCATCGCCTCCAACCAGATCTCAACCGCCAAGGTCGTCCCGGCTCTCTTTCAAGCCGAAGGAGAACCGGAGCGCGGCTGAGCCTTCCCCTGTCCCGCCGCCGTCTTTGGACGGGCGGCGCAGAAAGCTGCCTGCCTTGCCGGGATGGCGCTGCGGAGGGGCTTCGTTTTT
>NW_015403317.1:0-3312 GCF_001527695.2 Protobothrops mucrosquamatus
AAAGTTGGAAGGGACCTTGGAGGTCATCTAGTCCAACCCCCTGCTCAGGCAGGAAACCCTATACCATTTCGGACAAATGGCTGTCCAGTCTCTTCTTAAAAACTTCCAGTGTTGGAGCATTCACCACTTCTGGAGGCAGGTTGTTCCACTGGTTAATTGTTCTAACTGTCAGGAAGTTTCTCCTTAGTTCTAGGCTGCTTCTCTCCTGGATTAGTTTCCATCCGTTGCTTCTTGTTCTGCCTTCAGGCGCCTTGGAGAATAGCTTGACTCCCTCTTCTTTATGGCAGCCCCTGAGATATTGGAATACTGCTATCATGTCCGCCCTCGTCCTTCTCTTCGTTAAACTAGACATACCCAATTCCAGCAGCCTTTCCTTATGTGCTTTGACCTCCATTTCTTTGGACTAATTCTATGGGAGAGGAATGGGTTTGAAGAGAGTTGAAGGAACAAGCAATGCCCAGTGTTACTAACATGATGGTAGAGCATGCCTTATCTCAGCTAGTTCATCTCTGTCATGCCTCCAGCTGGAGCCTGAGGGAGAGGTGTCTGTGGCTTGAGAGGAATGTGGGGAAGAGGAGGCCAGAGCCCTTCAGGATTGGGACAGGATGAACATGAGAGAAAGAGCTCAGGCGATGAGCAAGGGCCAGCCCCTCCTGATCCTAGAGCACGGAGAGCGGAGAGAAGGAGGGAACAACAACGCAAGCAGGTTCAACTACTCAGGAGAGCACCCCACCCATCTCCACAGGGCACACCTGGACACTGAGACTGAAGGAGCCACTGTGGGGAGGGGCATTTGTTGTGAAAAAACACTGATTTCTTGGAGTTGTGTATGTTGTTGCTGATCTTGAAAGCAACTCTCTGATATCTCTTGTTCGGTGTTGTGATTTCTGCTTGGAAACCCTCAAACTCTGACCATTGGACTGGCTGACAGACTTGAGTTGGTGTTCAAAGACCTCAGATTGCATTTTGACTTCTCTTCTGAAACTGCTCAGGCAAGCTTGTGTTTCCACAGACTCATTAGAGTTTGGGTGTATGTTGTGTAAATTACTCTTCTAATCTAACTATATGTGAAACTTGCAGCCAGAGGCTGCTGGAGGTGTGTGTATGTCTTATTTTGTTCTGGGGCTTGCCAGAGACATGGGAGCATTTGGGGAAAATTTGGAGCAATTAAAGGGGCGGTTTGAGTTGTCAGCTGACGACATTGCCTCTGTGCTGTGCCCTGGGTCATCACAATCTCAGTGGGTTTGGGCCACTGATTTATGAACTGCATTGCCTTTTCCTCAATAAAATTATTTCCTGGACCGTGCCTGCTGCTTACAGACTTTTTAGAAGGAGAAGAATCAACACGCATCTCACCATCCAGCTTAAGTGTTCTTTGACATGCTAAACGTGATAATAAATCCATTTCTAATCTCTTCCTTCCCTGAAGAACCAACTCTAAAGATACTGTTCAGCCATGAAGATGTTATTCATCAAAGGCCAGTGGCTGAAGTCCATCTGGAGCAGCAGAAAACTTGGTGGATTGGTCCCCCAAGCCATGAAGATCTTTACTTCTCTCGACCTTTCCGAGTTTGAAGCCATTAACCGAGGGGACAAAGAGGTGCCGAAGTATTTTAATTTTGCAAATGACGTGCTGGATAAATGGTCTAAAATTGAAAAGGTAAGATTCCTTCCAAGGAGCTTTAGGGGGAAAAAGGGGGTGTTCCTGATTGATGTGCGTGTCCCCATATCTCATTTTTTTTTCTCTTTCAACTAATTAAAGAGAAATGAGGCATTGTACCAGATTGAGACCCAATCTTTTGTGGGCCCCAAATTTTAAGAAAATCGTGTATTTTTATTTTTTATTTTTATTTTTTTTAAAAAAAGAAGTATTAAGAGAGGGGACCATAGAAGAAAATATTGTTTTGAACACCGTTCCCTTGTGCAGTTCAAGGACAGTGCATGAATTTAGGCAGATGTAAATTTGGAAATTAGAAGTATAATCCGGGTCTCGCCACTTACCCTGTTAACCTGCATATTTGCTTTTTATTTATTTTATTTTTATTTATTAAGTTCGTTTGCTGCCCGTCTTGCCACAAGGCGATTCTGGGAGACTCACAATATTAAAATGAAACCATTTTACTCAATTGATATAATGAGAACTGTACTAGTTCAAATATGAGACAGTAGATATTAAGGGAAAAAGAGAGGAAATATTTGAGGTGGTACCTTGAGATTTGTACTAACGATTTTTGTATGCTATTGAATTATCGATTAACCCAGCCACCACGCTGCTTTTTAAATACTTAAATGTAAAATTAGAAAATTAATACAATACTACAAAAAATAATAATGAAACCATAAATATTTGTCTGGAATGCTATAGGGTTTCCTGCCTGAGCAGGGGGTTCAAGTAACAGGCAATGTAGAAATAAATATTACATACTAGCTGTACCCGGCCACGCGTTGCTGTGGCTCAGTCTGGTTAAATGGAAAAGAAAGAAAAGAGAAAGCGCACGTTTGTAATATGTTTAATTTCACAATGCTTGTGGGCATACAATATTTTTTGTTGTTCCATTGTCTGTGCAGATATAGAGAGTCTGGTTTGCATGTTTTTACCTGTCACAGGTGTGACATCTATATAATGGTAGGTATATAAAAACACGTGCGTATTCGAATGCAACGTTGTGTCAAAATTTCAAACCAATCGGTGAAGAACGTTCGGAGATTTAAGATTTTGAACAAACGAACATTTACATTTTTATTTATATAGATACACATAATACACGTACACAGTTATACACACAATAGATACGCCTTAATATACACGTAAGGGGAAGAAATAAGAAAATAAGAGACAAACAGGAGAATATGAAAATATTTTCCTTTAGGAAGAACGGAGAAGGAGAAGAAATAAGAAAATAAAAACAACTGGATCCTAAAAATCTACGCCCTGCTCACTAGAATTTTCTTCGGTTTCTCTAAAATATTTCTCTTGTGGTTTTTACTTTTTATTTATTATTTTATTTTATTTAAAACCTTTAACTCTGGGCGACTCCCAAACAAGAGGTTTTTTTTAAAAAAAAAACCATATAAAATAATATTAAAACTATAAAACCAAACAGATGAAAACGTTAACATTCCCTTCTTCAATCTTCTTCAACCTACCAGATATCCAGAACTTTGAAGCCAACAATGATCCGTTCTGGAGGAAGACAAAAGTCTTCTGAAATTTTATTAGAGCCAGCCTGTTTTTCTCTATTTTCCTTTCTCATTATAAGAACTGAAGACGTAGGCTTTTGGTTGACTACTCCAATCGAGAGACACAACACA
>NW_015403318.1:0-3312 GCF_001527695.2 Protobothrops mucrosquamatus
GAGATGGACTTAGATTGCAAGCTTTTGAAAAGTCTGAAAATAATGGTATTCAGAAATCAATTTCCAGTTGCATGAGTTATTGCTACCTATAAAGAAAGGGTAGGGCTTTTAAAATGAAACTGGTGGAGCTTTATGCTTCTTCACAATTTGGGATGTGTGTGTGTAATGTTTTATTAGACATCAGCAAAAAATTAATAAACACAGTATTTCAGCCCAATGTTATACATTAAACATATAAATACAAGAAAAAAATGTTTTTTTTTAAAAAAAAATAGAGCATATAAGTTAGAATCTGAATAGTAGTGTATTGTTATGTATTTGGACCATCTTAATGAATCTGTGAAAAGTCACCTTTTTCAATAGAATATAGGTTGTACATACGTTTTTTAAAAAATCTATTTCTGAATCTTTTATGCCTGGGAAAATAATCAGTGCTAGGTTTTGGTTTCTCTCTCCTGAAACCCCCATTGATCTGGATGTGTTGCAGCCCAAGGTTTTATGGGATGTGAATATTTTCTGCAATGCAGTTAGAAATAGAACTACAGGTTTTCAAACAGAAATCAAATACCATCAAAATTACAGCAAGAGGAAAGCCAGAGATTTTGCTGCTTTTTTTTTTTTTAACCATTTGGGTTTACAGAGAGAAAAATGTGAATTGCATTCTTGCATAACCATTTAGGTTTACAGAGACAAGAATGTGAGTTGCATTTTAAGTTTGTGTTCAACGCTATTCACCCAGCTTCCAATCTGTCTCTTAATTTTCATTAATATCCAAATTCATTTTAGACTACAAGAATAAAACCAGTACAATAATATATAGCTTTTTTAAAAAAAAAAAGATTTTGAATCCAATTTCCTCATGTACTACAAGTATTGTCATCTAGCTTTAAAAGTAGAAAGAGGAAGAAGAATTAGAAGAGGATATTGTTATCTCATTTTTATGAATGACTGAGGATTTTCATTTCATTCCCCACCTACCTCAACCTTTAAAACAACCCAGGCAAATATATTGCCTGATGTAACAGCAAAGCATTTCCGGGCAACAACAGAAATGTAGCTAAAGCTGTTTCAGACATTGAAGAATGCATATATTCAAGTGGTCAACATTTCTCTTATATTAATCTTTATGTTGCATAGGAATAGTAAGCTTTCTGTTCTATAGGCAAAACAAATAATTCATTGGAGGTTTTCATTCTGAGCAGTTTACAGAAGGTTGGATTCAGACTGTATGATCACAACAGGACTGCACAGAAAGGAAACAGACACAAAGGGTCAAAAGAAATAGTCAGGCAACATTAACTGCACACAAGCATAATTATTCCTTTAGTGACCTGATGGAAATTCTGCATGGATTTAAAAAATCTCTCTTACAATCTTAACTGTGACTGCTCAGCTGTAATACACAGTACATTAAAAAGCAGATCTATTTCTCTCTTTTCTTTAATCACTCTGAAATTGGAACCTAAACGCTAATATGAATATTAAATATAAATAAGATTTATTCTACAGGAATTGTTCTACAGAATCTTTATTGATAAACACCAAGAATTTTAATATTTCCTGCTTAGAGTATTTATGAATTTATGAATAAGATACATTTACCTACACTACATACTTCATTAAAATATTCATACAATGTATTTTCTGTAAAATTTAGGGATCATATAGAAAAGTTAATGTTATTAATAGACCGGATTAACAACACATTCCACTTGTGCAGTTTTATGCCAATCTGCCTCCATGCAAAATCTGATCAGTCTAGAATATTTTATTCTTTCTGCACTGACCTGCTTCTGAATTTTAACTACAGTCTAATCAGGTAAAACATGATTGTCTGCAAAACACAACATGAAATTACTAATGCATCTCAGAAAGAAAATGTTACTCTAACTGGGGTATTTTAAACTGTGCAATAATTTTTCCAGTACTTCTGCATTCCCCAAAGCAGGAGATGTGGCCAATCACTGTGAAGTAGGAAGTTCTTTATTAGCAGTCTATTTATGTTAACCATAATTTTTTTCCTTTTGCATCAGAAAAACCACAATGTTGAGAAAAATCTTCCAAGGAACTTTCTGGCACATTAATGTATAAATGCACAAAATATAAAGAATTGTCCCTCACCTTGAAGATGCAACACATTGAATTTGGTTTATTCTTTACCAATCCAACTAGTTCTGTTCAGTATTGCTGATTGATATCAGCATTGAATTATATTAGCTATTAAGAGATTTATTTTTTGCTTACAATTAAAATGTGGCTCTTGAAGTATTTACTATTTCAATAATTACTTCATATCCAATTTTCTGGGCAACAAGTAATTGTATTCTAATGTAAACATTCTTAATGTAAATGCAATTGGCTTCTATTCATTATATGTTCACTAAACTGAGGTTCAGTCCTATACCACAAGTTTGACGGAAGCTCCACAGAACACAGTGAGACTTCTCAGGAAATCAGTATATAATTCTGACTGACTTCTTGGTTTTCTAAGGCCATACAGGAAATGAAGCAACTAAAATGATACTTGGAGTATAGGGGAAGGACAAAGAAGATTGAATTTGACCAACTATAGGTACAAGCTCATTTTCAAGATAATTCTGTAGTAATTAGATGAAATGTTTTTGCTTCTTCTCCCTTATTGCATAGGCAAGGTGCTGGCCAGCAGCTCTTTCCTTTTGAGTAGGAGCCACCTGGCTGAATTACTATTGGGCCGCTATGATTGATTTTCTTGATATTTTGCTTGTAAATGTCACTCAAATTTGTTGTAGTTTTGATTCTACTTGGGCAGATTCTTGTGGGGTTACTGTGTTGCTCTCTTACCTGGCTTTTGTTAATGTTGTTACCTCCAAGGAAATGAATAGGATGCTCTCTCGGATATCTGTTTCACTCATGGATTTTTGTCCCTCCTTGCTTCTCAGATAGATAGAGGGGATGTTGTAACCTGGATCCAGAAAGTTGTGAAAACCTCTGGGGGCTCATTGCCTTAACCCTGAAAGAGAGGCTGGTTTATCCCCTCTTGAAAAGGTCCTCCCTCAATCCAGAAGTTTAAACAACTACAACCCAGTCTCAATCTTTTCCTTTTTTGTAAAAGTTGTGGAAAAAGTTGTTCAAGTTCATTTCATTTTCATTTCATTTTATTCAATTTGTATCCCGCCCTTCTCCCGAAGGACTCAGGGCGGCTCACAACATTTTTTAAAACAGAAACAAACCCACAATCCCCGCCGAATAAAACCAATTAAAACCCAAATATTTTAAGTTGTGACATTTAAAATTTTCTAAAAATGAACCCGATTTAAAATCCACCCTAGGCCA
>NW_015403319.1:0-3311 GCF_001527695.2 Protobothrops mucrosquamatus
GCTAATGACCCCCTATTGTTATTGTTAGTCCTTTTGGTGATTCCACATCCAGTCTCTTTGAAGTAGGCTGAAGGAAGTGAGGGCCATAAAGCCCCTTTGTTCACCCCCTTCCCTTCATCGTATGACAGAATCCAGAGCAGACAGAAGTGCGGGGTTTCATAATTGATAACTACAGATGGAGTATATTTGGATTCTGACACAGGGTAAGATCCTGGTAACATCCCCATTATTGATGTTCAGGAAAAAAAATGCTTTTGAACTATGCTAAAACATCTTGTCACAGCTTGAGTTCTTACCCCATCCCCAGTGCAAGCATGTTGGGGAGGGTGTGTGCATGTGCACTGAATATTTGTCCTAGCAAATGCAGAAATGTCTGCAGCACAATTTCTCCCCTTGCTCACATTTCTCTTGGCATGCAGGCCACTTCTGATGCGGTTTTTCCAGCGTCATATTTTCTCTTCCTTCCTGTTTATCTGCAAGTGAAATGGGAGGGAGAGGTGTGTGTGTCAGCCCTGGGGGGTGGGGTAGGCCAGAGGAGGAAACTGAATCCACAGGAAGACCAGCAGTACTTATGGCGACTGGCTAAAGGGACAGAATCGCGCAAGGCCCTTCTCCTCCCCTCCCTCTTATGCCCCAGAGGGTCTGAAGGAGCCTGCCTGCATCACCCCAATGCTTTCCTCTCTGAAGAGAACTTCTGGCCTCTCCTGTGTCTGTCTATGATCAGCACTTGCTGATGGACTTGCAGGGAGGAAGAGAAAGTTCTCAGAAGGTTCCCAGGCTTGACAGGAGAAAGTGTGCTGCTCCGGTCTCACACACACACACACACATAGCAATAGGTCATAAGGTCTTTATTGAGCTGCCCGAACCAAGTATACAATTCCCAGCAGCTCTTGAATAACAAAAGCCACACACACACACCCTCTAAGTTGCCCCCTCTACGTTCCACCGGGAGTTCTAAGGAACCGGCAAGAGGGGTGGTCTCAGTTCCGGAAGCCAGGCAGAAGCCAGAACGAAGGTGCTCGATGAGGCAAGAGTTCCAAAGGCTTGAATGTGTCCGCGGGACAAGGCACCAGGCCAAGGCACAAACCAGAGGTCCAAAGTTCAACACGAGTTTGAAGGCAAAACATGAGAAGCAGGAATCATGGAGCACGGCATCCATGCACTGTCAGGGCTGCCTCTGCCCAAATCCTAGGAAAGGAAAACCATTCATTCCATAGCTTTAGAGAAAAGGTATTTTTACTAGGAAAGAAGTGACTGCAGTTAATCCAGGCAAGATCTGAGACAAAACTGCATGAAGCATTCAAATTGAAAGAAACCCTAGAGTCCACCCCCCCCCTTGTAATTAGGCAACTAGAGTTCAATCAATGGCCAGAAGATGTTTTTGCAAAGTCTCTGATTCAGGTGCATCATCTCTGACTGCTGCATGCCAAAGCCTGAAGAAATGATCTTGGAGAGATAAGCAAAATCTAAGCTGGCCATTTAAAAGCTTCCCCCCCCCCTTTCTATGGCAGCTGACAGCAAGTAAGCGACAATGGAGGCCGACACACACCGTGTTCCAGCAATCCTCATCTCTTTGGGTGGGATTAAATAGGCAACATGGTACGGCTCCTCACGATGGGGAAGACTGCCTCCTTGTAAGTAAACTGGCCGACCGGCGTTGTGCCTGACGCCTCTCCGCCCTGTGTGTCCTTGGATGGGGGGAAGGTGTGGACTCCACCTCCTCATCCTGGCTGACTGCAGGCAACTACACTTGTTCTTTGCTTGAAGTCTCTGGCTGACCTGCTGCAGCTGTGGCTCCCTCTGTTTGGGCTCAGCCTGCTAGTCATCTGGTCGTTTCAGCTGTGGCTGCTCGTCAAGCTGGAGCCCCCTCCCCCCCTTCCATGCATCCCGGTACTCGCTTCCTCTGAGGGACCCAGCTCCTCCTCCTCCTCCTCCGAACTCACCTTCGGTAAGGAGGCCGGAGGCACATCCGTGACAGAAAGTTAAAAAATATCTCACCCTTACATATTTATCCTAAGGAGACCCAATTTGATGCAGTAGTTATATGTTAATATGTTAATCATGAGAGAAGGGTCCTCTATACCAGAAATGCCTCCAATATTCTGCTAAACCAGGGCTTTTCAACCTTTTAACCCATTGCACCACTTTTAGGATATGGCAATATCCGACTACCACCAGTCGCCTAGCAAGGTGTCAAAAACTTGATGACAAAAAAAAAGAAAAAAGTGATAAAGTACAGGTAGTCCTCGACTTACAATAATTCGCTTAGTGACTGTTTGAAGTTACAATGGCACTGAAAAAAGTGCCCCCCAAGCCACAGCCGAGCAAGACACCTGCCTGCCCACCCGGCGGCGCTCTTCCTCCTGTCCGAGGTTTTCATTGTTGTGAGCATTTCTGTTGAGGATTGGCAGTGGGGGTGGGGTGGGGGGTGTTTGATTTTTATTCCCCATCCCCTGGTCTGCTGGGTAGTTGCAGAAGGTTTTGGTCATTTCACATGATCCTGGGACACTGTGACCATCATAAATATGACTCAGTTGCCAAGCATCTGAATGTAAATCACAAGACCCTGGAGATGCTTCAACATTCCAGCTGATTGGTGCTTCTTCAGGGCTCAGCAGAAGCACCAGGATCAGCGCCGAGCTACAGCTGGAGCCTGGCGCTGATCCTGGCGCTTCCACTGAGCCCTGACAGTCCCGAAGAAGCGCCGATCAGCTGGAAAGCGGCACTGTTTCTGGTGTTTCCGTGGAGCCCTGACTGCCCTGCAGCTCCAGCCATCTCTCAGGCTTGTGCGGTGCTGCCACCGGTTCAGCTCATTCCCCTCCCCCGCTACCACTTTTCTAGGATGGTCGCGTACCACCTGCAAGGTGCCAATGTACCACAGGTGGTACCCGTACCTGTTAGAGAATTTTAATTTCTCTATTGGTGAAAAAATAAATCAGAAGCTCTTACAGTTGACTGCATTTAGCTGATTCAAATAACTTCTTTATATTCATATCAAATTATTTACAATACCATACATTCTTCTTTACAGCAACATAGTACACTGAAGACTCCTTACAGAGAGATACAGAGACAGACCCGAGACTGGATAAAAATTCAGCTCCTAACTCAGTACCCTTTTGCACAGACTCAGTAGCACTTTCTTCACATTGGCTGACTGAGTTACCACATGACTCTTCCTGCTCATGAATATTCCAACACTCCTCCCTTCATGACAGGAAGAGACATCAGACCTATTGACTCAATACATTTTCCATAGTGAACACCACCCAATGGTTTAGTCATCATGTCTGCCAAATTATCCTCAGAAG
>NW_015403320.1:0-3311 GCF_001527695.2 Protobothrops mucrosquamatus
AAAGAGACCAGCATGGGATTGAGGCCAGTGTCCAAAATCTGTGGCTCCTTTCTGTCATCCTTCCTAAAACGAGGATTAATTTTGCTGATACGCAGAAGGGAAGGGTGGACAAAGTTGAGAAGGATAAGGAAAGACCCAGTACAGGTAGTCCTTGACTTACAACCACGATTGAGCTCAAACATTTTGTTGCTAAGTGAGATAGATGTTAAATGAATTTTGCTCTATTTTATGAGCTTTCTTGGTCACAGTTGTTAAGTGAATCACTGCAATTATTAAGCTAGTAACACAGTTGTTAAGTGAATCTGGCTTCCCCATTGACATTGATTGTCAGAAGGTCACAAATGGGTGATCATGTGATCCCAGGACACAGCAACCGTCATAAATATGAACCAGTTGCCAAGCATACACATTTTGATCATGTGACCATGGGGATGCTGCAATTGTCATAAGTGTGAAAAATGGTCATAAGTCACTTTTTTCAGTGACATTGTAACTTTGAACAGTCACTAAATGAACTGTTGAAAGCTGACGATTACCTGTAAAGCTACATTTGGAGATTTCTATGGAATATCAGTCCATAACATCCTCTGTTCCCATTACATGTTTAACCCAGTCAGCCACTATAACCCAAGTAGTGGTCTGTGGTGGCATCACACAAGGAGACTCTATGATTTAAAAAACACCTTCGGTAAACACAGAGCCCCTATCCCTTCCCTCCAGAAAAATGCTTGATAACTCATGTATCCTTGCACCAAGAAATAAGACTTCCATATATCATTAGACCTTCACACTGGTCAGGCAACAGCAATAAGATGACTTTGCCCCTGCAAACAATGGATGCTTCTGACATTTGTTCTGGTGCCTCCATCCTTGGCTGTGACTTTTGAAACAGGAAGCTTACTATTTCAGCCACTCTGTTTCCCCAACTCTTTTTCTTGGAGGATTAGATAGGTGAGTGAGTCAACTGGCCACATGTTCCTGCAGCACCTGACCCTTCTAATTGGCCAGTCAGGAATGCTGCAGAAATAGGACATCAACTGTGAGAGGGATCTTGGAGTCCAAGTGAACAATCACTTAAATATGAGCAAACAGTGTGGGGCAGCAGTTTAAAAAGCCAATGCAATCGTAGGCTGTTTTAGTAGAGGAATAGAATCAAGATTATGTGAAGTATTAGTACCGCTTTACAAAGCCTTAGAATGGCCACACTCGGAATATTGCATCCAGTTTTGGTCACCACAATATAAAAAAGATGTTGAGACTCTGGAAAGAGTGGAGAGAAGAGCAACAAAGATGATTAGGAGGCTAAAACTGGAGGCTAAAACATATGAAGAACTGTTGTAGGAAATTGGGTTTGTCTAGTCTAGTGAAAAGAAGGACTAGGGGACATATGATAGCAGTGTTCCCATATTTGGGGGGCTACCACAGAGATGAGGGGGTCAACCAAAGCACCAAGAAGGTAAGAGAAGACAAGAAGTCAAGAAACAATGGATGGAAACTAATCAAGGAGACAAGCAACCTAGAACCAAGGAGAAATTTCCTAACAGTGAGAACAATTACTGTAACCAGTGGAATGGCTTACCTTCAGACGTTGTGGGTGCTTCATCACTGGAGGCTTTTAAGAAGAGACTTGACAGCTGCTTGTCTTAAATGGTATAGGGTCTCCTGGTTGAGCAGAGGTTTGCACTAGATGACTTCCACGGTCCCTTCCAACTCTGTTATTCTATGTTCTATGTTCTGAAATTGAAGCAACCTATGGATTCAGAGTCAGGTTCTGGAGCTGAGATCATGATGCCAATGTTTTGCTGTGGTGGAGTATGAGAATCTCACCAAAGTTAGTATTTTTGCTGGCAGCACTGCAGTTGAAAAAAATCTAGCTGATTCCTGGAGAGCATAGAGAAATGTTTCTCCTCAGCTGCCCTTAAGTGACCCTCCAGATTTGTACGGGCCAGACCCGATATTCCTAATCTGAAGAATGAAGATTGTAATATTGATAACAGAGTGCAGGTAGCCCTTGAGTTATAACCATTCTTTTAGTGACTGTCCCAAGTTACAGCGGTACTGGAAAAAAGGACTTGTGACCTTTTTCACACTTACGACTATTGCAGCATCTCCATGGTCACGTGATCAAAATCCAGCCGCCTGGCAACTGACATGTATTTACGACAGTTGCTGTGTCTCAGGGTCATGAGACGCCCTTTTGTGACCTCCTGACAAGTAAAATCAATGGGGAAGCCAGATTCACTTAACAGCTGCAGCGATTCATTTAACAACTGTGCCAGAAAGGTTGTAAAATGGAGCAAAAACTCATTTAAGGACTGCTTTGCTTAACAATAGATATTTGGAGCTCAGCTATGATTGGAAGTCGAGGACTACCTGTATCTTCAAGCTATGTTTGAAAGACGGGTGGGGTGGGGTGAGAAAGGGGGGTAGTAGTGCTCTGAGGTGGAGTGCAGGGGCAGAAGAATCAAAAGATTGAATCCTTAACTTACGACCATAATGGAGTCCAAAATTTCATATGTCGTTGTGGTTGTAAGTCGAGACACCCACCTGACTCACCTGATTTTTACATCATTTTTGCAACGGTTGTAAAGCAAAGAACATGGTCATTAAGTGATCACTGCAGTCATTAAGCAAATGGGCACTTTTTGCCAGAAGTTATTGCTGGTGTCCAACAAAATATGCTGGAAATTGGGTCATGTGACCATGGGATCGGTTGCTGAGCTCCCAAAATGTGATCACTTCACCAGGGGGGTGGGCAGGGGAAGCAGCCCTCAGAGCTTTGAATTGAGGTCCTAACTATCCTTTGGGCAGTCCACTGTAGCTTTGAATGTTGCTAAGCGACCGGTGATAAATTATTATTATTATTATTATTATTATTACTTTAATTTATATCCCGCCCTTCTCCCGAAGGACTCAGGGCGGCTTACAGGCAATAAAAACGGAACTATACAATAAATATCTAAAAACAATTAAAATATATATTAAGTAAGCCTGTTATTTTTAGAAAAGTTATAAAATCCCTATTAAAATCCCTATACAATCCCCCCCCAGGCCAATCCCGCTTGATGGAAAAGCCATGTCTTGAGGGCACGGCGGAAGGAGGGGAGATCCAGAATAATCCGGATCTCTGGGGGAAGTTCATTCCACAGGGTGGGGGCTCCCACAGAGAAGGCCCTCCCCCTGGGGGTCGCCAGCCGACACTGTTTGGCCGACGGCACCCTGAGGAGGCCCGCTCTGTGGGAGCGTACCGGTCGATGGGAGGTAATCTGCGGCAGAAGGCGGTCTCGGAGATACCCAGGTCCGATGCCATG
>NW_015403321.1:0-1306 GCF_001527695.2 Protobothrops mucrosquamatus
TCTATATTCTATTCTATTCTATTCTATTCTTCATTCCTTCTATTCTATTCCTATTTTATTCTCTATTCTATTCTATTTTCTATTCTATTCTCTATTCTGTTCTATTCTATTCTATTTTCTATTCTGTTCTATTTTATTCTATCCTGTAATTCTATTCTATTCTATTTTTTCTATATTCTATTCTATTCTATTCTATTCTATTCTATTCTATTCTATTCTATTCTATTCTATTCATTCCTTCTATTCTATTCCTATTCTATTCTCTATTCTATTTTCTATTCTATTCTATTCTCTATTCTATTCTATTCTATTCTATCCTGTAAATCTATTCTATCCTGTAAATCTATTCTATCCTGTAATTCTATTCTACTCTATTTTTCTATATTCTATTCTATTCTATTCTATTCTATTCTATTCTATTCTTCATTCCTTCTATTCTATTCTATTCTATTCTTCATTCCTTTTATTCTATTCTATTCTATTCTATTCTATTCTATTCTATTCTATTCTATTCTTCATTCCTTCTATTCTATTCTGTTCTGTTCTATTCTATTCTATTCTTCATTCCTTCTCTTCTCTTCTCTTCTCTTCTCTTCTCTTCTATTCTATTCTATTCTATTCTATTCTATTCTTATTTCTATTCTATTCTTTGCAGCGCCAGGAAAGTTGATCTTCCCAAAGCTTTTTTTTTAAAAAAAAACCCACTGGATTGCAATTCACCAGAGATCTGATAACACTAGATTTTTCTCTCTCTGGCTTCTTTAGGAAAAAGAGATAAATCGGAAGGAATTGGGTAGCCCGGCTTCCAATTAAAATATTTCATTTAAAGTCATCAGGCCTTTGTGAGCTCCAATGTCCTTTATCAGATGCAGACTGAATAGCCTGGTGCTGGATTTATATAACAGAATAACAGTTGGAAGGGACCTTGGAGGTCTTCTAGGCTGACCACCTGCTCAGGCAGGAAACCCTATCCCGTTTCAGACAAATGGCTGCCAGTCTCTTCTTAAAAACTTCCAGTGTTGGAGCATTCACCGCTTCTGGAGGCAGGTGGTTCCACTGGTTAATTGTTCTGTCAGGAAGTTTCTCCTTAGTTCTAGGTTGCTTCTCTCCTTGATCAGTTTCCATCCGTTGCTTCTTGTCCTGCCTTCAGGCGCTTTGGAGAATAGCTTGACTCCCTCTTCTTTATGGCAACCCCTGAGATACTGGAAGACTGCTATCATGTCCCCCCTCGTGCTTCTCTTCATTAAACTAGACATTCCCAATTCCAGCAACTGTTATTCTTGATTTACGACTGATTGTTTAAGGA
>NW_015403321.1:9503-12814 GCF_001527695.2 Protobothrops mucrosquamatus
AGGACGATGGGACATGGGATCCAACCTCTTTGGAGGCTGCAGGCCGAATTGGGTGGCTCCGAATTCAAAACCCGCCGTTTGTCATTGGCCTCTGTTGCGGGATTCCTTCAGAAATAGCCGAATGTTTTTGTCCCCCCCCTGCGTTTCAAGAAACACACACCGTTCCAGGAACGGCGCTGATTTCCGTTGTGTGTGTTGTTGTGGTGGTGGTAAAAGTGACACAGGTTTTCCACCCAGATTTCAACTCTTGAGGGGTGGTTAAGAAAGGGAAAATAGCAGAGGAGGGAGAAGGAAAACGCCAACTTTTGGCGCCAAGATTTCAAAGCACGCGGAAGGGGTTGGCTGGAGAGGGGAACTGGCAGAGGGGAGGGGGGTCTGGCTATCCCCCTCCCCAAATCCTTGTGGGAAAGTTACCTTCCACCCCTGTTTACTTACCTTTCCACACAGGTAGACTATGCTGGAATCGGGGTCGTAAAAGGGCAGCAGAACGCCGTTGCTGGTGTCCATCTCCTGCAGGGCGATGGGCTCCTCAAAGTTCTTCTGCAAAGGCAGGAAAAGAGTCAGGACCCCCCCCCACCGGGACACTCCAAGACCCATGTGCACGCAGCTGGGGGGAGGACCCAGGCTGACCACCCCACCTCCAGCCCATCCCCCTAATTCCAACCCCTGGATTCGTCTAAGACGATGGTGTCAGTTTTAACCCAAACCCTCCCGAAGGGCCACATCCTGAGTAATGGAACCGAGGGATTCCCCAGAGGACATCTAGTCTGACCTCTCCCTAAGCTCCCTCCTCTTCGCCTCATGTATTCTAACCGCCTCTCCCCGCTCAGCCGAGCTGCAGTGCCCTGTGGGCTACACACTAGAGGTCTCCAACTGTGGCCCTTTGAAGACCCGTGGACTTCAACTCCCAGAGTTCCAAGGCCAGCCAGGGGGATTCTGGGAGTTGAAGTCCACAGGTCTGAAAGTAGCAAAGGGTGAAGACCCCCTTGGCTGCACAGGCTAGATCAGGGATCTTCCAATTTTTCCCTTTTGTGACTTGTGGACTTCAACTCCCAGAATTCCTCAGCCAGGCAGAGGAATTCTGGGAGTTGAAGTCCACAAGTCAGAAAAGGGCTAAGTTTGAAGATTCCTGCTTGTGGACTTCAACTCCCAGAATTCCTCAGCCAGCGTGCCCGGCTGAGGAATTCTGGGAGTTGAAGTCCACAAGTCACAAAAGGGCCAAGTTGGAAGATTCCTGCTTTTGCCCTTCAATTCCCAGAATTCCTCAGCCAGCGTGCCCGGCTGAGGAATTCTGGGAGTTGAAGTGCCCGGCTGAGGAATTCTGGGAGTTGAAGTCCACAAGTCATAAAAGGGCCAAGTTTGAAGACCCCTGTCTTAAAGCATCCTGGCTAAGGAATTCCACAAGTCTTAAAAGGGCCAAGTTGGAAGACCCCTGGACTACATAGTCCATTCCTAGCCCCCCCCAACTATTTTAGAATGCCCCTGTCCTCTTTTTTGCAGCCCCCTACCCAGGAACACAGCACACCCCCATGCATCCTTCCATCGTCCCCCCACCCACAAATTCACAGCAATCGGAGTCTGGGAACCGGACATTGTCCAGGGATGGACCGAGCAGTCAGAACTGGAAGTCAAATCAACTTGAAGTCCAAGCCTTGGTGACTTCTTCAACTTCCCAATTAAGCTTTTTGGCCCTGGGATCACCTGGTGGCCTCCCATCCAAATGTTAACTGCTGAAGCCTGTGGAGTCAAGGTGGGCGAGGTGGTGCCCTCTGGTGGGCAATCAGAATCCTGCAGTCGTTAAGTGAATCCGGCATCCTCCCCCATGGCCTCTGCTTGTCAGAAGGTCGCAAAACGGGGTCACATGACCCCCGGGGGACACGGCGACCGTCGTAAATACGTGTCAGTTGCCAAGCTTGTCTGAATTTTGATCACGTGACCCTGGGGATGCTGCGACGGTCGTTAAGTGTGAAAAAACGTGACGTCGCTTTTTTCAGTGCCGTTGTAACTTTGAACGGTCACTAAATGAAGCGTCGTAAGACGAGGACTACCTGTCCTTATTTTAATTTACTGAACTCAATTTGATGCTTGGTTTCAATATCTTTGCAGGGCTGACTTTCATGTGTGTGTGTGTGTTTGTGTGTGTGTGTGTTTGTATAAATTTGATGATCAGTTTCAGGAGCCTTTGCAGCACTGACTTCTATGTGTGAGTGTGTAAATTTGTGTGTATGTAAATCTGTGGGTCCGTTTTAGCACTTTTTCAGCACTGACTTCCATGGGGATCTCTGTACGTGTGTGTATTGTGTAAATTTGTCTGTGTGTATAAATTTACGATTCAGTTTCAGGACCTTTGCAGTACTGACTTTCATGGGGATCTGTGTCTGTTTGCTTGTGTGTGTAAATTTGATGCTCAGTGTACAATCTTTGTAGCATAGACTTCCTTGGGGATCTGTTGGTATGTGTGTGTGTTGTGTTAATTTTGTCTGTGTGTAAAAATTTATGCCTCAGGATTTCTGTAGCACTGACTTTCATGGGGGTGTGTTTGTGTCTGTGCGCTTGTGTATGTTTGTGCGTGTAAATTCGATGCTTGTTCTCAGGATCTTTGTGGAACAGATTTCCATGGGTTCTGTTTGTGTGTGTGTGTGTAAATTTGTGTGTAAGTTTCATGCTCAGTCTCATGATCTTTGAAGCACAGACTTCCCTGGGAATCTGCTGTGTGTCTGTATGTAAAATTGTGTGCAAATTCGATGCTCCATCTACAATCTTTGTAGCACAGACTTCCATGGGGATCTGTTTGTGCGTGTCTGTGTGTAAATTTGTGTGTAAGTTGCAGTCTCACGATCTTTGCAGCAGACTTCCACGAGGATCTGTTTGTGTGTCTTTGTGTGTCTGTGTGTAAATTTGTGTGTACGTTGGATGCTCAGTCTCATGATCTTTGTAGCACAGACTTCCATGGGGATCTGTTTGTGTGTGTGTCTGTGTGTAAATTTGTGTGTAAGTTGCAGTCTCACGATCTTTGCAGCAGACTTCCACGAGGATCTGTTTGTGTGTCTTTGTGTGTCTGTGTGTAAATTTGTGTGTAAGTTGGATGCTCAGTCTCACGATCTTTGTAGCACAGACTTCCATGGGGATCTGTTTGTGTGTCACTGTGTGTAAATTTGATGGTCAGTCCCAGGATCTTTGCAGTACTGGCTTTCATGGCGTGTGCATGTACGTGCACATGTGTTCTGGACTTGGTGCATGTGGGAACGCCCACCCTGGCTCCTGCTTGTGGGCATCCATCCTCCTGCGACGTCCCCTGGCCTGCCCCCCAG
>NW_015403322.1:0-3311 GCF_001527695.2 Protobothrops mucrosquamatus
CCGTATCTGCATCTTAAGTCTTTGTATCCTTTGCTTTTATCTTCTTTTATTTCCCCTCCCCCCCGTCAAAGAGGAAAGGAAAACTGTTCGTCCTCCCCCCCCCTCCATGTGTGTGTTTTTTTTGTGTGTGGTTGCTTATCAGGCGTAAGGATTTTTCCACTGAAGCTTTTTCTCCCTTTGGGTTGGTGTGTAAAAAGTATGATGAACTGGAAGAGCCCATCAGATTCTGGGAGCTTAAAGAGGCCTGGGGGGGGGAGGGGGGAGGGGGGCGACCTCTGCCGAGAAGCTGGGCTGGAATGTGTGTATCTGTTTTTCTAGGTATGGGGGAAGGGAGACCAATGCACCAAAATGTTAGTGATGATTAAACGGGTGTTATGTTAGCAAAATGCTCAGGGCTATTCCATTTCTTGCAGGTGGGGAGGGATAGGCCTCCTTCTCTTGTAAAAGGCAATATGCATAAGGCATTTTAAAACAAGCTGTGGGTTTAAAAAAAAAAAAGATTCCCCTCTTAATGGTGTAGGTGTTGCTGTCTTATGTTGTGAAAAACAAAAACTTTGAACTGCCAGTAGTTAGTTCTAAAATAATTTACAACCCTTCTGGCTCTGGCCTGAAATAGGGGCCTGCAACAAAGAATTGTGCTAGGTCCACATAGCTGAGTCTTCGCCATTCTGTGTTTCACACAGTACCTAAACTTTTGTCAAACTGCTTTGCCCCTTGCCTCAAGTGAAAACAGCACCCCCTGCTGGCTTCCACAAAACTTCATAGAACAGTTTTGAGCCAATTCTTTAATAAATCTTCTGTCTCTCCCTCTTCCCACCCCTGTACTTAGCCAACTTTTTTTGGGGGGGGGGAGGGGGCGGGAGATAATGAAATGACCTTGAGTATAATTGCTGTTTAGTTTTAAAGGATGACTGTGCAGGGATTCATTTTGTTCTTCCCATGGGAAATTGTGACTGATAAAAACTGTTTTGCTGTTGTTTGTATGGTTCTTTCTCAATCTCTACTGTAATAGGATAAGTTTTATGCCTTTATTTTATTCAGTTTTGCATAAATGATTTATAAAATGAATATTTTTTTTAATAAAAAGATTATAACCATTAGGAACTTTCTGTTTTATGTAGTGATTTATAAATTAACTTCAAAATTATGAGACTTTTTAACTCTTAGGAATTTAAGCTTTGATTCTGTTACTTAAGTGATACATTTTTTAAAATCAGGAGCTTAAGTAGAATGCATTATATCATTTTATAAGATTTTCAAAGCAATATATGTTACAAAATATTTCAAAGTGGACAGACAGTATAATGGGATTATCTAAAATGAAGTAGGGCCTTCACTTTTTTCCCCATCTTCAGTATTTTTGATAGAACTATCAATTAATTGAAGATCACAACTGATGTATTGTGCTCCATTTTTTGGAAGATTGTTTATCATATTTCCTTTTAATAAAAATCCTCATATCTTCTAAAATTATAGAGTGAAGAATAACATTAAAATAGAAAGTCTGTAAAATAAAATCTCATTGTAAACATATTGTAAACATCTCTGCAGATGAAAAACAGAATTTCATCGAACATGGTTGTAGTGATACATGATTTGCAATTTGTAATTTGATTTAAGGATTACTCTGCAATGGACTGCCTTCTGTTTCTGTAAAGATTGTATATTTTAAGAAGCTGTGACTTATGAATATATAAATATTTACTATTTATGAGTTAAGGGAGACAGCAGAAGAATAGATTTAAAATTATAAAGCTTAGGTGGGTGTGTGCTGTTTCTTCAGCTTCAGCATTTGGGCTCAATTGAGAACCAGGCTAAAATATTTGCTCAGTAACTATTCTGATATTTTTAGTGACATTTAGATCATTGTAAGAAATGAGACTAATTAGGAGCTTGCACTGTTGCTTTTTGTAAATTTTATTAGTGACTATATTCTTGTCTAGCAATTTTGAGGTGCTGTATAGAAGTTGCATTTGTCCCAATAATATAAACAAAGGTGAATATGAACATGAAGCAATTTGGATTTAACTATTAAGAGTATATGTTGGGCTGGCTGGGAGTGCAGTTTTAAACTGTTTTGTTCCTACAGGTTCTGTTAAAACTACTGTTTAGGTATCACTGTGCATAAATTTCTCCCACCATCTTAAGTCAACATTTTACTTTAATAAGTTAGCCCAATAATGTTCCATTATCCCATTTCCATTAACTATGCTATTTAAATTAATAAATTAATGAAATAACTTCCAAGGTTTACAGTGTTTAATATAATCCTAAGGCAAGTTTAAAACTCTTTCCTGTTCTGCTGCCTGGCTATACCCTAAATTTAAAATGACTAAATATGTACCTACTATATATCTACAATCTACTACTTGCTCACTTTGAAGCCCAATGAGGCTTACAGGGCAGAGCCAGGAGTGCCATAATACTAGGAGGAGCTCTTTCATGGAAAGGCATATTGAGGGAACAGACACATTTGCTTACCCCCCCCCCCCCAAAAAAAACCACATTAACATTTTTTAAAGAAACAGGTATTAATCACTACAAAGCCACAACAGCTTACCTTTCACATTGATATGCTCTGATAGTAACATTGTTTATTAATTGAGATTGTTTCATGCAATCATGAGCCAATTTATTTTCACTAGGCCTCAAAATTATCTAAATGAGTAAGAAGCAATGGTTTCCTTGGAAAAGGTAGTTGGCATGGCAAAGATTTTTGTTTCCTATGAATGATATGAATCAGCTCTGAGATATTTCCCATTTATATAATTTATATACAACATATCGTAACAGTAAAAGTTTTAGTCTCTTCTTGAATAGAAGACTGCATCTTTTAAGACTTGAGATTAGTTTAATGCGTTATTCGTGGTGTTTCAGACATGGTGTTTTTAACTGCTTATTATTACTTAGGTCTATATTGCTGTCATAGTTTCCTGCTACCTTATTTTCACACTTATCCGCATGCTAGACAAAACTAGCTTTAAAGAATGTTAAACAAAGCCTTGACTGAGTTGAAACATACTACAGTGTGTTCCTTTTGTTCTCAGTCCATCCTGATAAGTTACTAATAGCATTGCAATTGTCAGATTTCATGGCTCCCAGCAAAAGATATCTCAGTCACCCTCAGTAAAGCTCACCTCTTGGGTGTTCTTTTCCCTCAATGAGGTGATGGGGATAGGGAATAATCAGCGATAACGGAAAAAATGAGGACATTAAGGCTCTTGACAAAAAGATCACAAGACAATTTCTAGATCCTGGGTGAAAAGCAGAGGTTCACTACACCCCTGAAATCAGATGTAATGAACTGTGAG